>NW_024063353.1:600000-829977 GCF_006381635.1 Hibiscus syriacus | reverse complement strand
CAATCCGTACAACTATTTTCTAATTTGCACACCATCTTTTATTTTTCAGCAACTTTGATCCATTTGGTTGTCATGTAGATTTCCTCATCCAAGTCTCCATGTAAAAATGCATATTTTACATCCATCTGAACTAGTTCCAAATCCAACTGCGCTAGTTCCAAAACCCAACAAAATTCTGATGGAGAATGTTTTACAACTGGAGAAAATACTTCATTATAATCAACCCCCTCCGTTTGAGCGTAGACTTTAGCCACCAATCTTGCTTTGTAGCGAATGTTATTCTTGTCAAGAAATCCATATTTCTTTGCATATACCCACTTACCCAATTGCCTTCTTTCCCTTCGGAAGACTAGCTAGTTTCCACGTCTGATTCTTTTGAAGGGATTGTATTTCTTCATTCATGGCGATCCTCCACTTTTTATTTTGAACTTTGGATTGCTTCATTAAAAGTGGCAGGAACGTCATCAATTGCATTTGGTGATGTAAAGAGTCATATCAATATAACGAGCAGCTTGTCTAATGGTCCTCTTTCCATTTCTGAGTGCAATTGATTCATGTTGCTGTGAGGTTCTTGGGTCTCTGAACCTCTTCTCCATCTGACTCTTCTCCTACCATGAGAGTTAACATCAATTTCTTTACTGGCTGGACAATTTTGCTTCCTTCAAACTCCACCTTTTGGGAGTTCCATCTGTCTTCTCCAATTTTTCTGAAGTCACATTTCTCACATGGTAGATTTTTCAAAGTAACATCCCTGCTGAATTTTTTTTCTTTGTTTCTGGACACCAAGACGATAGCCTTTCACACCAGAGGTGACCCCATAAAGATCACCTTCTTGCTATTGGATCCAGCTTTGACTCCTTAACAGGTAGTATGCAACCAATAAAATGTAAGGAATCATAATCTGTAGCAGGTTTCTCAAAACCATTTTTCTCAATGGTGTTTTACCACCAATAGTAGTCAATGGTAAGCGGTTGATAAGGTGACAGTATAGACCAAAGCCTCAACCCAAAATTCTTGTCTAACCCAGCTTAGACAACATACACCGAACCTTCTCCACTAATGTCGGTTCATACGCTCTGCCACCCCCCCATTCTGTTGTGGTGTATATCTGACAGTGAAGTGCCTGACAATACCTTTCTTCTTCACAAACTTTCAGAAATGGATCATTTTTGTACTCTTCACCCATTGTCTGTACGGAGACGTTTGATTTTTTTTTCTGCCTCCATCTTTTTTCCATTTAAGGAAAAATCCTAGCACCTTATCTTTTGTCTTATTGTATACCCCAAACTCTCCGGAAAAATCATCAACAAAGGTGACATAATAGTGTGTTCCTCCCAATGAAGTTGTCTTGGAAGGCCCCCATACATCTGAATGAACATAATCCAAAATACCTTTAGTCATGGATTGTTGTTCCAAATTTCACCCTCGTCTTCTTCCTTTTGATGCAATGCTCACAAAAAACTAATTTGCAAGCCCAACCCTTCATAATCCTTGATCTATCAGCAATTTCAATGTTTTTCACCATGCCCCAAGCGCATATGCCATAACCTGGTTGCTTCTGACTCCTGTTTATCAGTAAACTGCCACTGTTGCTGTGTCCCAACAATTGTACTACCCATAAAGTAATACACATTGTTTTCTTTTCCAATTCCCTTCATTATCACCAGTGCACAAGATATCGTCATAATCTCATCTTTTGCCCTCACTTCTAAACCTTTTGACTCTAAGGTTCCCATATAGATGAGATTTCTCATTAAATCTGGTACATAATGAACACCTTTAAGGTTCTGATTATCCATATTGATTCCTCAAGCGAATTAACCAATCCCAATGTGTCAAGAGGGAATTATTTGCTATGTAGATTTCCACCTTTTAGTTCTTTAAAAATCAAAGAACCATTCTCTATTGGGTCATATGGTGGCTCCAACTGAATCTAACAGCCATGAACTGAAACAACTGGTTGATGGCATATCAACGAATGCGAAATCTGAATCTGCATCTGCTTATCATACTCGACCCACATTTGATTCAGAGACACCTTTCCCCTTTCAAGTTTGCCTTTATTCTTTAGCATGGGACATTCTTTCTTCCAGTGCCCATTTTCCGACAAAAGGCACATTCATCTTTGCTCAATCTAGACTTTGACTTCGATCTCACTCTCCTTCCTTTATTCTGACCTAACAACAAGAGCTTCGCTTCGACACTTGTATTTTCTTGTTTGTCTTTCTTTCCAATTCATAACTAGACAAGGTAGTTGTTACTTCACTGAGATACACATCAAAATTCCCATGAAGTAGAGTAGTTTCAATATACTCAACTCATCAGGAAGTGATCCCATCAATATTAGAGCCAATCTTCATATTCAAAAGTAACGTCCATATTCATCAGATCAGTCACCACTGATTAAAGCTAGTAGTGATCATTAATAGTGTACTTGTACATAGTTGAAGCGGAACAATCTCTTTTTCATTAGAAGCTTGTTCTGACCGCTTTCTTCAAAATTTTCTCCTCTAGTGCCTTTCAATTTACTTGCAAAGTTTTTCTTAGAAAATGCATACTTTTGCTCTCTAGAAAGACAGGATCGAATAGTATCACATGCCAATATTGATCATCTTCCATTCTTTCTCCTTAACATCTGGTTTCTCCTTCAATAGCATGTCTAGACCCTACTGAAATATGGCACCTAGAACCTCACTTTGCCACATGCCGAAATGATCGTGCCATAAAAAATCCCCTACAAATCTAACATTTGTCACAGTATTTCTTGCCAAAATTGAAGATGAAGAAGCTGTTGACGACGATGTAGATGTTTTTTGTGTCGTCTACCATTTTTGCTACAAATTCTTTAATAGTTGTCAATGTGGAATGTCAATTAGCCTAAGAAATTTTTTTTTTCTGATGTGGAAGATCAACCTAACCGCAACCACAGAGCATACTAAATAAACCAAGAGCTCTTATACCAATTGTTGTGGAATTCGGGTTAATTTCCACTAGTAATAACAAATCCACCTTGAAAACTATTATCTAGGTGACTAGTGTGAAAACGATTGTACTAAAAATCACCCCAAGGTAGATTCCCAGGAAAGAGTGGAGGGTTCACAATGGTCTCTCTTAAACCCACTCTCCTTAGACAGAACTATCAAGACAAGTAATTTTAATAGGACAATAATTAACGACAACTATATCCGACAATAGCTATTAAATATATAAAAGAACACCAAAATTTAACGAGGTTCGGCCAAAATTATGCATAGTCCTCGAGCACTACTAAAATAATATTTCACTAATAGAGGAAATATTACAAGAGAGAAATAGTATAAATAACCTTTAATATAGAAGAAGTCTTATATTTGTGGGATGCTAAACTAAGGGAGAGGGCTCTATTTATAATAAAAGATTTTCTCCTCCTCCTTATACAAAACCATGTGGGATTCAAAATTTGCCAAAAACCAACATATGTTTCTTGTCAGCTTGGAAAGAGCCATAAGTTGCCATTTGCTAATTCTCAAACGGTGTATGAAACTCCTTTTCAGCTTGTTTTTATGGATCTTTGGGGGTCCACCTCATGTGATGTCAAATGGGTTTCGATATTATGTGATGCTTGATGCTTGTACTCGTCACTTGGTTGTATTTTTTGAAAGCAAATCTCAGGTTGTTGATGCATTTCTTCATTTTCAGCAGAGGTTCAGACTTAATCAATGTTGAGATAAGGGAGGTTCAAAGTAATTGGGTAGTGAGTTTGTTCATTGACTCTTATATTTCAGAAGGCCGAAATTCATCATCAGTTCACTTGTCCTGACACCTTGGAGCAACGGTGTGGTGGAAAAGAAGCATCGGCATATTGTTGAAGTTACTCTTACCTTGTTGGCTCTAGCGTCGTTACCTATGTAGTTTTGGTCTTACGCTATTACAGTAGTCATTTGATCAATCGGCTTCCAACTAAGTCTTGGTTGGTATGTCTCCGTTTGAGCGTTGTTTTAAGAAACCAAAGTATGATTATTTACGTGTTTTTGGTTGCAAATATTTTCCATGCTTACGTGATTTTCAGGCACACAAACTGGAGTTCAGGTCTACTCCATGTACTTTTCTTGGTTATGATACACAATGTTGGGGTTATGTGTTTGGCACCAGGAGGTAAGATTTACCTATTTCGGGACGTTGTGTTTGATGAAAACGTGTTTCCATTTGCTGAATTACAGTCAGTGTCTCTAGTGCTCCTGTGGCTGATCGTGTGGTGTGGCTCTTCGTGTTGTTTTTGGGCTAATCGTGTTTTTGGAGCTGCTAAGTCTGAGGTGAATAGTGCATCTGTTGAGTCAATTGAATCAATAGAATGTCAAGAGAGGTTTTTTTTCATAACTACGGGTTGTAATCGGGTGGGGAAAAGCAAAAACCATGGGATCCAAACCGACGAATTTGGGGAATAACTGAAATCTTCACCCACAGATATGGGATGGGGAAGTTTTATCACGAAGCTCAAATGGGGATAGGAGGATTGTTATATTCGAACCATAGGATAACTGAATCGTACCCGTGTGAATAATCACAGGGATCCTCAAAAATATCCGTAGGGTTCAGATATTTTACAAAATTTAAGATTGCACATATACATTGGTATTATCCATGTGTTGTCACTGTTACATCTCAAAGGAACTAAAATTGAAGTGTAGATATTTTATTGTTTAATATACATTGATTTGTTGAGACTAAAATTGATAGATTGTACATACATGGGGTGTTTAATGAATATTGACATTTGAAACTTTCATATTATAGATAGAGAACAATTTGAGACAATCTAATATATCTTACAAGTTTAGGTGTTGCATTGAATTCAAAAATGTTTGTTCATTTTTTGGATGTGGATTAAATGAACCCGTGATCCATAAGGGATGAAGACAAAAAAATCTCTGAAACATAAATAGTATCCCCAAAACCGATCCGAAGTGTTGGGGACGAATGGGTAATGCAAAACCTTCAATGTTCAATCTATTGATCGACTAATTTAGATTGGGCATTGCAGAGACAAGAGAACTCTCTCAATCTAGTTTTTACTCCATTTGCAATCGCTAGGATTTGAATAACTAATCTTACTTAAGAGATCTAGTGCCTTATCTCATTAGACTAACAGGTGGTTTGTACTTTTTAGTGGGGTTTGATTAATGAACTTATTGGTTACGCTGAACAGATTTTCGGTTGGTTGTCAATCTGCGCATCAGTCACGGCCCAATATCACACCACTAAAGACCTATCTTTTGAGGTCTCTACTTCTAATTTAATTCTTTTAATGCATTAATGTTCACTCGTTTTGCTTAATCTTGACTCAACAAACTTCACGTCCTTCTTAAACTACCTAAGTAAAATCATTATTATTATATAAATGGTTGGAATGGCACAGGAAAAAAATCATATGCACTTGTTGTAGATTTAGGTCAACTTCAACTGAACATATCGCCATGGGATCCTGGTTAGTTGAACCGTGAATCAGGTCGGTGCCCAAGAATTTGAAGAAAAAATGGGTT
Organism: Hibiscus syriacus; assembly: GCF_006381635.1. Taxonomy (NCBI): domain Eukaryota; kingdom Viridiplantae; phylum Streptophyta; class Magnoliopsida; order Malvales; family Malvaceae; genus Hibiscus; species Hibiscus syriacus. Next base: position 824,458 of record NW_024063353.1, on the reverse strand, counting down.
AAACAAGCCATTTTTCTAACAATTTATCATGCGGATGTGACTTAATCGTGATGAACCAAAATTCAATTGGGTTATATTTAAGACGGTTACAAAATTTTATGTCATGATAAATTTTTAAAATTTTAAAAATAAAATAGATTATCAATAAAATATAAAAAAAAATTTAAAATATATATATTTAACGTTTTCAAGAGACACTATCCTAATCATTCCTCGATCTTTCCCTGACTGTACCCGAAAATCACTGTAGCGGTAATCGTGGTGGGTGAGGGAGACAAAAGCTTCGATCAGTCTCTCTTCAAGCTCAAATTTTCAACAAAAGACCGTTGCATTTGTTGTGGCCTGTCTTATTCTCAGGTCACTTCCTTCTGCATGAATTTATTGGCTCAATGGTTACGATAGTCAGTCTGAGTAGTATTAACTTTTTGACATTGACATCCAATATATATACACAACTCGTAATAAAGAATAGCATTATAACTAACAATGAGTTGATTAGTGGGTCTAGATATTAAATATTTAAGTAATATCATAAGTTTTAATTTTAGTGATTTGAATGGAGTTAATTAGGTTAGATGAGTCGTCATTGTCTTAGTAGTATTCGATCTGAATTAATCAAATATCGTTATTTATACCAATAAAAAAATAGCCTTGTAGGAAGTTTCTTTGTTTTCTTTTCTCGAGACTTGGTGCACTAAATTTTAGTTTTTTATCCGATATTTAATCTGTTGAGATGTTAATTATCAAAAGAAAAAAACTATTGGGATATTTATACTTTTTTATATTGTAATATAATCATATCAATCAAGCTGAGACTTAATCAATAATTCAATTTGGAATTTTAACTGATAGTTAACTTTGCTAATAATTTAGACTAACTAATAATATTGAGCTTTTTTTCGTACGATACTAAAAAGTTTAAATATTTGATATATGTATAGATATTTTCACTTAAAGTTGAATATAAAATATTTTACTCCCAATTTGGTACTTGAATTTTAATTTTATCAATTGTTTTACTACTTATTACAATTTTACTCTAAAAATATATATTATTTGATTAAGTTAACATGATTACGAAGTAATATTTGTTCTAGATATTTAATTATTTGATGATAAACGTTCAATCACTCTTACTGTAATCGTTGGTGCTTGAACCCGATACTTATAAAATAACAATAAATTCTCTAACCACAAAGATAATTTGATTCAAGGAGGAAGATAATTGTAATGAAGTGTGAACCTAAAGTAAGCTTCAATCCAGGCAGGCTGCTGAGTCCATAAAGACAGCTGCTTTTTGCAAGAGTCAGATTATCAATAATCTTTATCTCAATTTCGGGGAAAAATGACATTAAGGATGCAAAACACAAAGGAGGCGGCCCTAATGCATTGATGACTCGGATAACTCCGACAGGCAGTAAGTAGATGGAGCTTGGGCTACGGTGTGTAGGCCACTATTGTATTTCGAAGTACAGAACTTGAAAGAGCACAAGGGCATGGGTTTATAAGTTGGTGTAGTTTTAGCTGTCTATTAACAGTTTCCAATTAGCGCAGTTTCGACATTCGATTCTCCCTTCCACTCTCTGGTTTTTACCCACAACTCCCCTTATTTTCAGCGTACTATGCCCCGTGACTAAGAAATTACACAGCTATTGTCTCCTCTGATTCCCCACTATTCTCCTATACTTCTCTGCTAGTCCCTTTCTCTCTCAGTTATCTTGTCCATTTGTTTACTCATGTTATCTGTTAGGTGGGGCTGCTCAACCTCCCTTTTGTCAGGAGATGAGTTAAAATGATTGGCACTCTCCGTTTTATAACACTACGTTCTCTCTCACTTATCGGAACTTATTACTTGCTCCTGCCTTTCCCTTCCCATATGAAGATAATAGCTAAGAGCTCCCACGATTCTTCTTTCTCCTTCTCCAGGAGATATTTCAACTGGAAAAAGAAGGTCGAAGATGATGATGACGACGACGAGGGAGAAATTTTAACCTTTAGCTTACCTCTCATTTGTGATGAAGCCAAGGAAGCGGGGAGGTTCGAATAGTTCCACCACCGAGAAGAAGCTGCCGGTTGTGTCGGTTTCCAGGCTTCGGTCAGCTCTAAGTGTGTTCGGTAAGAACCGGTCTGTGTATCGGTCGGTTTGGGCACCAAAGTGGTGGGAACCCTGTTCGGATACAAGAGTGGTCACATCCATTTCGCGTTTCAAGAAGAAGCGAAACTAAGCCCGGCGTTTCTAATCCAACTCGCGATGCCGACGAGTGTTTTGGTCAAGGAAATGGCGTCCGGGTTGGTTAATCGCGTTGGAGTGCGAGAAGAAGACGGGGAAGAAAGGGGTGAAGTTGCTGGAGGAGCCCGTATGGAGGACGTACTGCAATGGCAAGAAATGTGGGTTCGCGGCGAGTGAGTGCGGACCCGAGGAATGGAAAGTGTTGAAATCGGTGGAGCCCATTTCGATGGGCGCGGGTGTGTTGCCGGGTAACTTCGACGGGAATGGAGATGGGTCCGAAGGTGAGCTGATGTACATGAGAGCCAGGTTCGAGAGGGTCATAGGGTCTAAAGACTCAGAAGCCTTTTACATGATGAATCCGGATGGTGCCGGTGGCCCTGAACTCAGCGTTTTATCTGATCAGAGTTTAGGGTCTCTTGTTTTTTGGTCCACTAAGCTTTAGGTTTTTTTGTTAAGCACGATGAAAGATGTACGTGCAGGGACTACTTGAAGCAGTGTCCAATTACATAAGTAGCATATTAGTTATTCTCGTATCATATAACACACGAACACATTTATATGAATATTAAGTTATTTTATATGTTCATATAATATAAATTTAAGATGCACATTTATGATGTGTACGTATTATTAATGTGTTCGGTGTGTTTATGATACGAGAGTATCTGGATTCTCATCCAATCCAAATCAGTATAGACGCCTGATGCATTATTGGGCTTCAGTTTTCCAAAACAGTTGAAGATCCATCACCTCTTGTGAATCCATCAACACTGCTTTAATTTATCAAAATTTCATATCTATACTTGTTATATTTTTTTATTGAATGGATGTCATAAATGATTGAGATATCAATTAAAATTTCAAAGATGTTGATATGTAATTCGTATAATTAAAATTTTAAACTTCTTTATAGTTTTAAAATTATCTGTAATGTACATAAAATAAATAATATATATATATATACACATATATTATCAGGATGATCAAAGGGATGGTAATTTAATTTAAGGCACTATTGAAGTGAAGGCACATTCAATTCAATTGGGGTTAAAAAAATATATGAAATTGGATTGGGAAAAATCGGTTTTTTAAACCGGATCGAATATTTTAAAATCGGATAATATATCGGTTTGGGGAAAAATTAGACAACCGGTTTTTTACCGGATTAAAAACCGGTCTGAAGAAACCGATTAAAGAACTGATTTTTATCCGAAAAAACTAGTTTGGGTTTAAAAAACTAGTTGTAATATAGTCGTGGGGGATTTTTGTGAACCTTTTTTTATCGCTTTTTCTATAAAAAAAAAATTACCATTTTACCACCCTAACATGTATAAATAGGTTGGAGATGTATTTATTTCAATTATAGTAAACTTTGTTTCAATTATCGAACTTGGAAGTTTTAAGTATTTGAATTTATCAAACTTGGAAGTTTTTAAGTATTTGAATTTAGCGAACTTGTAAGTATTTAAGTATTTCAATTATCATAAACTTTGTTGCAATTGATGACGATGTAATTTTAATAATATTAAAATCGGTTTTTTTTATATTCGGTCTTTTTAAAAAACCAATTTTTTTTCAAACCGAAACCAATTACACCATCCGGCCTTCCAAACCGGTTAGAATCCGAACAGATTTTTTTATAAATCAGTTTTTTGGCTATGTGAAAAAATTAGATAGGATAAAAACCGATCCGAATCGGATTTAAATCCGACTTTGTGCATGCCCAGTCAGACCTCCATCAACTGTAGAACAAACCAAACCAGAACAACTAATGGCCTCAGCTGCCATTATGTCTAATCCTTTTAGAGTACTAAAAGGAGGTAATTGTTTTAATTCTAGTCTGGTCACTACTCTCATTTCACATCATTATCTTCTTTAAAACACACTGCACAGCCTACGACACTAGCCTTGTAGGTCGCAATACGTGCAAGCACTTTCAATGTAATAAAAACTCCTCCTTTTGGGTAGTTTCATAGTTGGATGGACTAATTTAAAATTAATTCGTGACAAATTTTGATTTTAATATTATTAAAACTAATCTAAAAATTAATATAATTATAATTGTAAAAAGAATATTATATTAACTTAAAATATTATTTATCTAATTTTAAAAATTACATAATTGATAATGAGATGGATTATGCATTTAGTATCTAAATTACCTTTCATATTTTTTTTCAAATCATACATAAAGTTTATTTGAGTACCCGTCCTTAAAAACTTAACAGACGGACCGACAAGTCGTAGCTTCGGCTTCCGATGGACAGACGATCAATCTAATCGATGGATCACGAGGGAATGATAAGTTGACCAACACAGTCTAGTTTCAGGCCCATCGAGTGTCAAAGATCGGAGCATGAATAAGTCGAAGAGTCTACCATCGATTTAAGGAGCTTGAGACATTTTTCGATGAAATAAAAGTCGGAATCATGTTCAAGGGTCGAAAAATTGTGGGATGTAAATTTAGACTTCATCGACCGACGGATGCAACAATCGACGAATGGAGATACGACAATCAACGAGTTTGTCTGTTTAAATTTTTGACGGCGGATACTAACATAAAACAAAAACTATTAAAAGTTTAGATACTAAAACAAACCAAAACTAATAACTTAGATACTAAACGCATAACTTATCATTGATAATAATTTCAATTATATGGTAATAATTTCAATTATAACCAAAATATTTTGAATGTAATTTTTAAGTTATAACTGATATCTATTTTTTAACTTTGTATTAGTTGATTGTATTTTAGACTTGATTCCATTATCTACCTTGAAAATCCAATTAAAAAAATCCCAAGTCCCATAATGAAAGATTTGTATTTCAGAAACGATATCAGCTTGATTTTTTTAGATTTCAAAGATCCCAAGAAGAAACGAAAGCCAACAACTTTTTGGCATGCGAAAAAGTCAGTTATCAGGCCTAGGATCAATACGAAAAGATGCAAATAGCAGTACTGTTATCAATGCATCTACCAAGATTAACTGCCTAGCCCCATGGCCATGGATGCCATAGCTTGGGAATCCCGATGAAGCTATGAAATGGGAATTGCTTCTGTTCAAGTTCCCATCATCCCCAACTTGGCCGTGGGATTCGGCTCGATCAAAGTTGCACCTTTTTGGCATGGTTTACTCCATAAGGACCATTAGTTGTTGTTGTTGTCATTGACTCAACCGGATAGCAGAGATTCGGGTTGTTCCAAGCCCCGAAACGTTTTCCCATTTTCTCAAAAGACATGGGAGAATTTTAGCACTCCTGTCAGATTGTTGCCGTTTAGATAAAGTGCATTAAGATCGGGCAAACATGCAAGCTTTGGTGGGAGATTGCCTGTGAGGTTGTTGTTACCAAGACCAAGATACCTCAGTCTCTTCAATCCAGATAACGATTCAGGGATTTCACCTATCAAGCCTGTGTTGGTGAGATCCAAAACGACAAGATTTTGCAAATTTTGCCAATCCAAGCTCATAATGTCACCACCTAGTGGATTGCAAGACAACATCAACTCTTCCAAAGAGACCATATCAAGAACATGGTGGCTTAGACCACTGAAAACTTGTTGTGTCTCAAGTCCAAAAGGGTCAGATTCTTCAGACATGCAATATGTGCAAACAGCCTCCCTTTCAATCCGTTGTTACTCAAATCAAGCTTCAACAGAGATGTTAAACCACCAAGGCCTAGAGGTAAATGACCAGAGAGTGAATTTCTACTTAAATCCAAGATCAGCAGTTCATTCAACATTCCAAAACTATCTGGGATCTCACCAGTAACCTGTTTCCAGCCAGGACTAGACGATTCAAGTTAGTTAAATTGCCAATACTGGTTGGTATTTCTCCTGTTAAACCATTCTCTAGTAAGACCAAAGATTGGAGCTTTTTGAGGTAACCAAAGGCAGTAGGAATTTCGCCTATGAGACCTGGATTGGACCTAAACTCTAATGACACCAAATTCCTAGCAAGTTTTTCCCAGTCATCGCCGGGGATGGTAACCGGATGTCTGCTAGGAGATATGAAACAATTGAAAAGGCTGAGAGATTTCAAGTGCTTGAGCTGGAAGAGTTGTGGCCTAAATTTCACATTAGTGGCACAAGCAAGAGAGTTGTCATGAACAGGACCAATGCTTATAGTAGTATATACCATAAGCCACCATTGATATCACAGGAGACACCCTGTAGAAAAAAATAATCAACGAGATTACCACGTAATCAAATAATTAATGTGAATCAAACAAGATTGGTACTTGGTATTATGCATTCAACTCATGCCTCATGGTCAAATATTATTAACTACAAGCCACATCAAGCATACTACTTTTTCTCTGAAATATCCAAAGTGAGATAGTAAATGCAATTCCACCAAGGTTACAACTTATAACCGCAAGGTAAAATCATACCTGAATAGGAGTCAACCACAAGGATCGGGATAGAGATCCGAGCCATTCCACCAATCACCTACAAACCCTTGTATAGCAGAGTACAAAGCAGCTTGCTCAGCTTCTCCATGGGAGCTGCTGCTGCTGATTCTTCAGTATTGTCTGCTTGGCCACAGCACCAAACACCCAAGCATAAAATGCAAAAAGCCAAAACGAAATGATTGCCACTGATAAGCATCCTCGTTGTTAGATAATTCAAGGCTCAGAAAAGGGGGGGGGGGACAAAGTTCAGCTTGGCTTAAACAAACTCAAACGTGGTCTTTAAAAAACAACCAACCGAGGAAAAAGGAATGAAAATATATATAGAGATTATCAGATAAGGTAAGAAGAGAGACAGGAGAAGAAGAGAAAGTGTTAGGGAATGTACGTAAGGTACAGCTTCGAAACCAGAAAGTGTTTTTGAGAAAGCTAAGAATAGTATGGTAGAGTTCTGAGAGAGAGAGAGATGCAAAAAGATGGTTAAGTGAGAAAGAAAAGGGAAATGGAGAGAGTTGAGTACAGTAAGGAGTAGGAAGAATTCTACGTGGGTAAATAGGGAATCACCTTCCAAGAAAGTAAGGGCAATAATAACAAGATTAAAGGCAGTAGAAAAAAAAATAGAATTTTTTTTTTTTTGATAAGATTTGAAGGTCTCTTTAAAAACCTTCTTCTTGATTAATGAAACTTGTAAAGAAGCTTCTTAATCATGGGAAGGAGGAAAGAGTGCCTTATAATTTATTGAAGAAATAAGAATTACAACCTTGGAAAAAAAAATCCAAGTAGTACCCTTACACAATTCTTGAGCCTTAAAACCGAACTATAGAAGTCAACAACATAAATCAACCTATACCAGCCTTTGCTATAGCATCGGCATCCATATTAGCTGTCCTTGCAATCCATCTAACAACCCCCCGACGGTTTTAAGACACTCAACAATATCTCTAACAATGAAACCATAAACAGCTGGACATGGGACAACCTTATTGATCCAGTCTACTGCAACTCTGCTATCACTCTCTATGATCAACCTATCTTTAACCCTCCCTAGGACAGAGGTAAAGAAAGAGATACCCCTTTGGATAGCTTTAAGTTCCTTCAATGTTAGAGGTCCAGAACCATCCGGTTCCTGAAAAGAACCGAGGATTGCACCAGAATGATCCCTCATAAGACCACCCAGACCTGATTTTTCCCAATCACAACTAATTGCTGCATCCACATTCAACTTGATGAAACCCGTAGGGGGAGGTAACCAAGGGGTTATGGAAGACTTCAAGAAATTATAGGACGAGTAAGAATCCCCTATAGAAGGATCAGAGATTAAGGAGTCCTTAGGAATAGAAACATCCTTATTCTTTGCTAAATACCAAGAGGCCAGCCTAACTCTTATTAAGAAGAATAATTCAGTCTGATCGAGCTTCCCCCTTCAAAAACTATGTAATTCCTGAATTTCCAGATTGTCCAAATAACAGCCCCATAAATGAAAGTCCAAATTACCGAATTAGATTTCAACTCATCCCAAGCAAGAAGAAAATTTTTTGCTTCTGCAGAAAACACAGAACTAAATCTCCAAAAATTTAGAAATTTATTCCACAAAGACCACGCAACCGAACAGGAGAAGAATAGATGCGAAGAAGATTCTTCAACCATTTTACAAAGAGGGCATAAGCCATCCTCAATACCTTGAACTCCTCTTTTAACCAATTCGGATTTAACTGTAATTTTTTGAAGCACAATTTGTCAAACTAATGTTTCAACTCTAGGGGGAACAATCCTCTCCAAACAATCTTGTTCCAGAAATGAGACTCTTCTGAAATTGAAGCACAACTCTTAACATAAGAACCGACTGTATAAACCCCATCCCCACTGCCTTTCCAGATCAATCCATCGCTAGACTCAATAAATAGAGAGAAAGAAGAAATGATGCTCACCAAATTGCACCATTGTTCAAGCTCCCAATCGTTTAAATTTCTTCGAACTTTAACATCCCAAATCCAACCCGAAGAAATAAATTCCCCGAACTCACAAAATTTACCGAATTTATTAGTTGACAGTGAAAACAGTCTAGGAAATAGAATCTGAAACGGAAAATCAGCAGCCCAACTATCTTGCCAAAATCGAACATGCTTACCATTTCCGACATAAAACTTGCACAAACTACGGAACTTACAACCAAATGAGTCTTGTTTGAAATGGTTATTAACCATTGATCTCCACAACCAGGAGGATTGAGAAGTAATCTTGCTGTCAAACAATAGTCTAGAAGAGTCAATGTTGTATTTGCTACAAATAAAATTCCTCCAAACAGAATTTCTCTCATTTGCAAACCTCCAAGACCATTTCCCTAGCAATGCTCTGTTCATAAAAATCAGATTCCGAACTCCCAAGCCTCCCTCAGTCTTTGATTTGCAGACATCATCCCATTTAACCCAGTGTATCTTCTTAATACCATTGCCCCCTCCCCATAATAAATTAGACATAATAGAATTGAGAGTCTTGAGGATAGAAGCTGGAATCTTAAAAATAGACAAAAAATACGTAGGTAGTGAGGACAGAACGAATTTGATCAAAACCAGTCTCCCTGCTAAAGAAAGAGTAGCAGCCTTCCAACCTGCTAATTTAGAGTGGAAATTCTGTACCACTGGTTCCCAGATAACAGAGGAATTCCTAGTAGAACCTAGAGGGAGGCCTAGATAATTAGATGGGAAGTTTCCCACCAAACAACCGATAGAATCTGCCCAAGTTTTAACCTCATGTTGGGATATTAATCCCGAAGAGTCTGCTTTTCTTCAGGTTTAGTTGCAGCCCTGACATAACCTCAAATACTCTAAGCACCCTCTTCACATTCATAATTTAAGTCTTCGAAGCTCCACAGAAAATAATTAAGTCATCCGCAAACTGCAAGTGTGAAAGATTAAAGACCCCTCCTCATTGCCAACTGTCAAACCAGCAAATAAACCCTCCGAAACAGCTCTTCGAATTAAAAGATTCAATAATTCCCCCACTAGGTTAAAAAGTAAAGGCGAGAGTGAACATCCCTGTCTAAGACCCTTGGCCATTGGAAACTCCTCGGATGGAACCCCATTAACTAACACTGAGATTGAAGCTGTAGAAACACATCTCCTAATCCAACTTATCCATGTGAAACCGAAACCCATTTTTTCCATCACCTTGAACAAGATAGGCCAGTCAACCGTATCGCATGCCTTTTTGAAATCAACTTTAAACACACAACCCTTTAGCCATTTCTTCCTCCAATAATCAATACCCTCGTTAGCAATGAGTGAGCAGTCCAAAATTTGTCTACCGGGAATAAAAGTGAATTGAGTCGGGCTTATAAGATCTCCTATACAACTTCTAAGCCTCCTTGAAAGACACTTGGATAATATCTTATACACTCCTCCTACTAGGCTTATAGGTCTATAATCATCAAGACTTCCAATGTTAGATTCCTTAGGAATAAGGGTAATAAAAGTATGGTTAATACCATGTTCCCATTCTTTCCCCACAAAAAATCTGTGAAAAAACTGCATAATATTCCCCTTAAGAACAGACCAAAACCTTTAAAAAAAACCCAAATTCAATCCATCGGGCCCCGGAGCTTTATTACTATCACAAGACTTTAGAGTTTCCCAAACCTCCTCCTCGGAAAACTCCTTCTCTAAAAGCATATTCTGTTCGAAAGAAATTCTGGGGAAAACCAAACCAATATCTTCAACTTCTAAAGTAGACCGATCATTATAAATTTTGAAAAAATGATCTTTGACCTTGGCTTTGATAACAGTTGGATCGTGAGTAGTATTCCCATCAACAATTAAAGCATTCAGAGCATTTCGTTTCCTCCTAACTGAAGCACAAGTATGAAAGAATCTTGTGTTTCGGTCCCTATCATTAAGCCACTTCTTCCTAGAATTTTGAAGCCAAATCTGCTCCTCAATTCTGTGAAGTCTCCATAACTCTGCTCTACAAACACTAAGCTCTTTAGCAATCCCCTGAACAGAGCTGTTATTCAGCTGCTGGGCGTCTTCCTCAAGCTTCTGAATTTTCTTTTCCAAATCTGATATTGCTACTCCCGGAAATTGATTATTCTTCCCTGACCATTTCTTGATGGCAGCTTTAGAGTTCTTCAAAATACTTAAGATCCCACCTTTTCTCCCAGTCTTCTTACAATCTGTGATAGAATGTCTGACCATATCCTCAAAGCCGTCTTCCTCCATCAGATAATTAAGAGTCTAAACGGTCTTTTCCCCCAATCAATATCTTCATCTTTCAATAAAATAGCATTGTGATCTGAAATGGATTTAGGAATAAGAGACTGAGAAATCTCAGGAAAAGTAGCTAAAAATTGACCATCCACCAAAAATCTGTCCAATCTAACAAAAGTTGGATCATCTTGGTTATTACACCAAGTGAACCTTCCCCCATTCAAAGGCAGATTAATCAAACCTAAAGACTGAATAAACTGAGAGAAAATCCTCATAGAGAACCTATTCTGTGCTTTACCCACCTTCTCATCTTCACACAAATAAACATTAAAATCTCCTCCAACACAAACCGGCAGGTTCTGTCCAGAGATGAACACACTGAGTTCTTCAAAAAAACTCTCTTTTTCTTCCTCCACTGAAGGCCCATAAACATTAATGAGGACACTTCTGAATTGATGCAGCCTGAATTTCCCTACAACAGCAATGAATCTTCTGTTAATGCAGTGATTTTCCATCTCAAACACATTGTCATCCCAACAACATAATAAGCCCCCTGAAGAACCAATAGCTGGAGATTCAATAACACTCTGAAGATTATTCAGTCCATTCCTTCTCAGAAAAGACCTTTGAACCTTCTCTACTTTAGTTTCTTGTAACCAAAGAAAAGAAGGATATGAGCTAGAGACCAATCTCTGGACTGCTTTATGTTTTTCTCTTTTCCCCAAGCCCCTAACATTCCATGAAATTATTGCTAATTTGTCTTTCATTAAAATTTCTTGAGAACCTGACTTCCCCACTATGGCAACTCAACTGGCCAAATTCAAGCCATGTTCTAGTTTAATTATTTTGTCCAGAAAAGCTTCATTCCCCTTAGTAAAAGAGACCCCCAAAATCTGACTCACTTGCCATGTGGCTACTGCTTCATCTAAAAGCTCTGAAAATTCTGTAGAAGAGGCTGTAGAAATATTGACATGTTCTAGAGCTTCTCTTACCAATGATCTTCTTGCCCTTCTTTTGCAAAATCCTGATTTGGAATTAATCAAATGACTGTCCGTAACACAACCCTCTGGCTCTCCATCGAGACTACTAATCCCAGCTTTCTCTACTAAATTTGTCTCCTCTCTGCCTGGAGAATTAAGCTCTGCTGCTGTAGAAATCTTTTGTATTGGCGTGCAGACCTGATCACAAACTTTGTTTTGAACTGGAACAACCTCTGTACCATTAGTTTCCTTATGAATCTCCCCATGCCAATGTTTTCTCTCCCTCCTTCTATAAACTTTGCTGTAACTGGCCATTCTCCTTCTCTGTAGAGGCTCACTTTTTGTGGATAGCGAGCTTCTATGCACCACCATCGCTTTATTTCTTAACTGGCTCTTCAAACAATTCGAGTTAGGAACTATCAGCGAAGAATTAGGATCAGGAACCTCAATATCTACACTGGCAGACGAAGCTGAAATGCAACTGGTCCCTTTATTCTTGTTTTTAACACTGCTAGCCTCTATAATTCCCCTGTTTTTAACCAGTTTACCAAACCTGTTAATTGTATATCCTGGCCCAGAAGGAAAAAACTTTGAAGCCTCCGATCCAGTCAGCTCATTGTCAACAGATAGGGCCTCCGGCCCATTTGCCGAAATATTTGAATTTCTTATGCCCAAACCTGCAAACTCACCTACTATGGTATTCCCACCATTCCGAACACCTGACAACCCTCTTTTAATGCCTTTCCCATGTTTAGAAAGTCTTGGAAAGTGCATTTCCCCATCAGACTGTGCTGTGCCGAAAGAGACACCATCATCATTCCACAAGTCAACCTTCTGTCTGAACATCTCTGCTGATTTGACTGAACTTTCCTCATATTCTGACTTCTCCCTGACTCTACCTTCCTCAGACCCCAACTCGCCATACTATTTCCCATCTGCAACGATCACCGGAAAAAATTTGAAAAAAGGATTTGCATCTTCCCAGCCCTCTCCAACTTTGATCTTAATCCGATACGATCTGCCATAGGATCCAAAATTAGTGAATTCTGGAACATCGAAAGGACTTGCAACTCGCAAAAGAATCCTCACAGACGAGAGATCCTCCCTGTTCTTAGTGGACTCATGGATTTCTACCATACTTCCCCATCTTCCAGCAGCTCGTTCCAAGAAGGATTCATCCCAACATAACAGAGGAACCCCACTTAACTCAAGCTGACAATAAGCCATTGGAACACCTTCTTCATTCAGTAAAGGTGCTAATCTATCAAAACAAAAGTTTATTACATCTCTCTTCTTTGTCCATGCCTCCATCATTTCTTCGAGAGATTTGAAAATGATAACACAGGAATTACGGGCATAACCCCAACCAACAATCTGAACTTTGTAACCATTAGTAATGAAGAACTCCTGAACTGACTTAATATCTAAAGAGAGCTTAAAAATCCCTGTTAAAGATCTTTTGACCCAGTTCCGATTATCAGAGGGAATATGCATTTCCATAACATTCTTCAATGCTTTCTCCCTTTGATTCCCAACAGAATGTGTCTCCCTATACCCCAAAGTATTGTTCCTCATATCCTCAGTCAGTAAAGCCTCTTTGTACGATCTGTCATCCCTAACACTCCTACTGGAAAAATCAGCCTCTTTCAACTTTGAAGGACCTGCTGTAATCGAAACTGGACCCAACTGAACTGGACTATTCTTGGCCACATTCCTTGGACGAACTTCATTGTATTTTGCAACACCAACTGAAATCCTTCTCCCATCTATCAGTGAATCATTTAACATATCAATTGCTCTCCTCAAACCAGATTCCCTCTCAAACTGAACAAAAGCGAAAGTGGAAAATCTATATTTTGGGTTTTTAGTTTCTTTCGGGATGAAAACTCTCTCCACAGTTCCCTGAGACGAAAAAATATCTCTAAGCTCACGCCGAGAAACTCTCCTACTTAGATTATCGACAAAAGCCTTCCAAACCTCGCCTGAACCTATTTTCCCTTTCAACTTTTCTCTCTCTCTCTCTACTTTTCTCTCTCCCATGTTTGTTTTTTTACTTCAATTGGGTTTTAAAAAGTGTCAAAAGAATTTAAAGTCTGAGCAGCTTGACAAGTTGAAACTATTCAAGGCCATGTTGGAGCGCATTTTAGCTTTCTTATCTAAAAAAAGAAAAGAAAAAAAAGAGTGACCCTTTGTGTGTTATTATTATACACTTTGCAGCTCCTTGTGAATCTCCCGACAGACTACTTTGGGTTAAGTGCATTGTACATACATTCATATATACATACATACAAGTAATAATTACTGATCCGTTGTTATTACTCTTTTTTTCATTCAATTAATGTAGTGCCGGAGATGGGATGTTTAAAGTTAAAGAAGGTCGTGGTTGAGGGATTTATAGGTGATGACTGAGACCATATAGGTGTTAAGCTCGTAGGATCATATAGGGAGATGGGTTTTGTTTTTTGCTTTATGTTTGTTAGGATTTTGGGAAGGAGGGGACCATTTTCCATTTTCCACAAGTCCCTCTCAAGGGGAAAGCAAAAGGATCTGTAATGGTAAATGCTATAGAACAAGACAAAGTTGAATTTTTATATCTGCTTTGCATTTTTATGTTTTTTCTTTTGGGTGGGGATTTTTCCAAACAGTACTTTTTCAGTTGCTGCTGAGACTCAGACGTTCAGAATGAGAGAGGGAGATGTGATGAAATTGCAAGGACAAAACAGCATTTGACTCGCTGGTTAAACTTGTGATTCACGGCGAATATAAACCAAATATCTGTTATAGCTACATCTTAGTTTTATTATTATACCAACTTTCTTGATCAAAAAGAAATTTCAGGATACTAAACCAAGCTGGAAATCGACCCTGCTTCCCAATTTATTATAGAATATGTAAATCCTCAAACTGGTTCATTGAATTTCTTTGCATGAAAACGACTCGACTGGAGAGCAAGAGAGACATATTCGTAAAATAAAATATCGAATGGCATGTCATAATCAAACTTTGACTTGACCTGCACTCCTTGCTAACAGTACTAGGGCAATACAATCTATCTGACTCGATGAAATTAATCAGTTTCTAGGCACTCATGCATCCAACTAAACCTAGCCAATCACACAAACATGCATTCCATAGTCCTGCGACCTGCATTGCAATCCAATATAATTTCCAGGACCAGGGTACAAGGCAAAATTCAGCTCTGCAGTAATTTTGCACATGGGGGATAATGATAAATATGAGGTTTAACTCACTTTCAAACAAAGAATCTAGTGTACAAAATGAACTAGAAATTAATTGTTGTTGCAACTTGCACATCACTTTCCTTTGGGGGAATCCAGACAGGAAACATACCTAATAAGCCATACACAAAGATACAATGCAAAGCTCAGAAGCTGAAGCACATTCTGGCTACCTTATTGTGTCAAAGGCTAGCATACAATTGAATAATCCATCTCCAGTCTCGAAAGAAGAAAAACAAAGACAAAATACGAGCCTTCATGAGGTGAAAATGTCCAGATTTTCCTTCCAATTGAGACATCACCTGGATGTTCCATCTCATAATCATCCTCATACTCTTCATCATCCTCGTTGATTTTGTCCCCACTCTCATCTTCATCACCATTTTCAGCTGTAACATTTACTTCCTCAATCAAATCCACATTCTCAACTGACTTTGCCACTGTGTTGTTATCGACATCCACACTTGTTTTGATCTGCATAATAAGGTTTTAGGTAGAGTAAAAAGAAGACCGAAGATGGAAATCATATCATCCCAACACAAATGGTTCAGGATTTACCTTAACTGCCTTGCTTTCCAAAATCTCCACATGTTTCAATGCCATGACCTGCACTAAATTAGATCTTCTATTCCCAGTATCCACTTCTCCTTCCAATGCACCATCATCAGGCTCCTTCCTATTTCTTCTGTTCCCAGTATCCCCTTCTCCATCCAACCCACCATCATCAGGCTCCTTCCTAGTCTTCGAGACATCAGATGAGGCTTGTGCTACTGTGGCTGGCTGTACTGTAAAATATTTATAAAAGTTTTTTTAGAAGAATCAAGAGTTTTCACCACTTGTGAAGCTTAAGTCATATCCAATTGACCAATACAATCAAGTAAGAACACAAAAATATGATCCAAACATAGAAAACCCGGTTAAATAGAAAAATGGTTTCCTCCACAAAGGAAACTATTTTACACAATTAAATAGAATAATGGGCAACGATATCCTCCACAAAAGATCCTTTCTATGGAACATAATTCAATATGCATAAATGGTTCCCTTATATGCAATTAGGCATTCCAGTACAGTAAACATTCACCAACACCTGAAAACACAGATCATAACATTCAAATGTAATGAAACAAAAATCAGACTTCAAAATTTCAGTAACCATCTATGTTGTGGAGGGCTTTTGTTTTTTGTTTCATATTTTATCTTAGCATGTACCATTGTATTCAAATCTGAACAATATAATCGTGCTTGCACCATAATTCAACACAGACAAGTATGAAATGAGTAAACAACCTCCAAACTTGAGCATAAATTGACATTTGAACAGTAATTATCAAGTTCCAGAAATATTCCTTTTTGAAAATTTTAAGCAATAATAATGTTAAAAAAATGCGACCAAAAGGTTTTTTGTTCTTTTTACCACTTTTAATCCATTAATTCCAAGTCTAACACTATCATATGCAGCTAAATAGTACAACTGAATCCCAAAACTTCAATCATTTTATTTGAATCCTAAACAATGTACTGATATATAGTTCTTTGAGGATCGGGAAGTGCTGATTCGAGAATCAACTCAATTTATTCGTAGATATATATTTATAACATGTAATAAATTATAGTATACTATTATATATCATATACTATATTTAAATTTCACTGTTTTCTCCTCAAAAACGAAAGAAATGAGCCCAGCAAATCAATTTCACAGCTAATGCTCGTCTCGAGACACTTTTCATTCCAAACATATATTTTCTGGTCCAAGAAAGGAGAGTGGTAGCCGAACCATCTGATCTGCAGAAGAGTCTCAAAAGGTCTGATAAACCATTTTTATTTCAATATTAACAGCCAGCCCAATTAAAGGCTCGGCACAAGCAAGTTTAACATGCAAAGGCAGACTTGGCACTTAAAAAACTCGGAATAAAATTCTTTTAAAAGAGAATTCTATAAAACAACAAATCAGCATTTCTCCCCTTTCAATTAATTAAAAGGGAAATTTATCAGAATCTAGTCAAAGCATCCCACAACATTAAAAGCAACATTGTATGACATTAACATATTCCCAGAAGTCATTGAGAATATTACATATACAATAAAATGGAACTTACCCCCTGGATCGCCTGAGATTGTATCGGTTTTCTCCTGGGGTTGAGAGGCCCGGAGCAACTGTTTGTTGCCTCTTCCTTCTCCCACCAGCTGTGACACTCCCAGAGTGTCCTTCACTGTCTGCAGCATCCAACTCACTAACTTTCGAATTTTGTGGGAGTTGCCGCTTTCTTGCATTACTGCGTGCTCTTGTCCCCTTGGCAGTATGGCCAGAAACACCAGCACTTTCTTCACTGACATGGCTGGTTTCATGTGGCTGCACCCTCTTACTAGGCTCAGGTCCTTCAAGGTTTTTGCCAAGGAATAGTTTTGCTTCTTCAACTACAGCCTTCACAGAGCGTGTTCGACCCAGTTCAGATTTATGTTTTCTTCTAGGTTTGCGGTGACTGCGGTGATCACTCTTCTGCTCTGACTGCTGAGAATCTTCAGGAATTTCTTGCACCTTACTCTCACTAAAGCTCTGATCAGCAGATGGGACAGATTCATCACCCACCTCTCTCACCGTATTAGATTGGAGCAATTGGTTATGGATGGAGTCACCTGGAATCCCTAAATCCGGCTCTCCTGCCTCTTCTTGAATACCAGCTCCTGCTTCTGTAGCAGTAAGCATACTAGGACCGTCATCTTTACTTTCATTTCCCTTAGTCGGTGAAATGTTAAAAAACTTAGTGCATTTGCGAAGCCAGGATATGCGCCTGGCAGATTCTGGATATGCAGCATCAGCTTCAGGAGATCTCTTGATATTTGAAACACCAGAACCACCTATATAACCTTGCTGACGGCTTAAGGTTTCATCAGCTAATCGAGGAAGAGGGATTTCCGTATCCTGCAAATCAGGAATTTGGAAGTTAGAGAGTACGAAGTCCCTGGTTACTTCTCCACAGTTCTTGCATGACTTGTACTTCTCAACAAATTCAAGGAAGCTATGTCTTTCACGGATAAACTGTTGCCGCTGCTCTTTGAGTCTGCTGCTAAGGATACCAAGTTCATCAATATCCTTCTGCATTTCTAGCTGCTGCTCTTTCAGCTTATCCCTGTTAACTGCAACTTCATTTTTTTCCCTTTCCACAGCACGCTTCGCAGACTTAAGTTCTTCCACTTTCCTCTCAGCATCTTCTTTTGAGCATCTCAAACTAGCAAGTTCTCTCTCCTTCACCTCCTCAAATGTGTCATTCCTTTCTTGCAGATCTTTCCGCATTCGATCAAATCTATTCTGCATATCAGTTTCAAGATTCATTTTCTGCAGCTCAAAATCTTGAAGCATTTTAATTCGCTCATTCTGAGCTTCTTCAAGTAAAATTGATTTTTCATGCTTCGTTGTGGCTTCAAAGGATTCTTTCTGCAACCTGACTGATTCCATCTCCCTAGTAATATAGTTTTGCATAGTGGATTCTTCTTTCTTCAATCTTTCTTCCTCTGAATGTTGCAACTTTCCAAACTTTTCCTTTTCTTTGTCAATCTGCTTTTGCAGCATAAGGATCTCAGCTCTTTTTTCATCCAAAACATCCCACTCTTTCTCAAAATTTTCCTTTTGCTGTTTGAGGTCTTCATGTTCCTTCAAAAGTAACTCCTCTTGACATCTGCAGTTGACTATCTGCAGCTTCAATTCAGACTGCAATCGGTTATGTTCAGCTCTCTCCTGTTCAGTAATTTTAAGCTTTTCAGACTCTTCTCGAATTCGCAACTCTTGTTGACTAGTTTCAGAACTTATCTTATCAATCTCATCTTTGAGAGCCTGTAAGTTCTCTCTAGCAGTGTACAGCTGTTGCTTTTCCAACTCCAAACTTTCCTCCTCAGTTTTCAAAAATTTCTCTTTATCCTTGACTGTTTTCAACCTCACCTCAAGGTCCTTTTCTTTGTCCTTCATTCTCTCCAACTTCTTATCCAGTGCCTGTTCTTGCTTCCTCAACTTTTCTTCCTTGTGATTAACTTCAGCTTCCTGCTGCTTTACTTCATGTATCTTGCTTTCTAGTTCCTCATCAACAGACTTCCTCTTTTCTTCCAGTTCCAATTCAAACTCCTGCATTTAGCATCTAGAATAACCCTTTGCTCATCGATAAGTTTCTGAATCTCCACCTATAACGATCCAAGGAGTTAAAGAACTTGAGGCATAATCTCATGAAAAACATACAATAAAAGACTAATACAATCAACAATGTAGCCAAATACAAGAAAAAGAGAGACGTAAGCATCTGTGGTTTAGAGAATACTTAGCTATTTTTCAGACACCGTTGTTTGCCTAAAAAATAGGATCATTGCTACTTGCAACGGTAATAAAATTTTGGGCACTCTTTTCCTCCTTCCAATGGCTGTCGAGTTCTTCGAAGCTTGATGGTTGTGAAGGGGTTTTTTAATGAGGCCCTATTCTTATAATATATATATATACATACACAACCATTTATCAAATTTATAGCACCTAATTGCAGTTCTTCGTATTTATAAAGGAAAAAAGGTTACCTACAATCACTATGGAAACTTTTAAACCTTAGGTGAAGAAAGTTGTAGCATCATTACTTTCACATCTTAAGGTCTAATGATTGCAAATAGGACACCAAAATCAAGTTAATGTGCCACCAAATTCCTCATGATCCAATTAATAGCATGCTGATCCTCTCAAAGGATGCTTACCTTAAAAAATAGTCTCACAACCAGCAAAGACTTATCGCTTGGTGTGTTTCTTATGCATGGAAAGTGCAGAACACAATACAGATTGCCAAAAGAAATGGATAAATACCACAGATATTGAAGCCAATAAAAAAGATTAACAAGTAAATATGGCATTTTTACATTATTTACAAGCCAAGATAAAATAACAAATTTTTTATCTCACCCTTTCTCTAGCAGTAAGCATTTCTTCCAATGCAACTAGATCCTTCTCTTTTGCCTCTAGGGTACTTCTCATGGACTCAGATTCCTACAATATTTAACAAATGCTATAATCAGAATTCAAGAACAAACTCAGAATAAAATAATCACTAAATTAGGCACAAAAACACCTTTTCTTTTGAAACCAAGTCTGCGAAACGTTTGCCTATATCATCTTCCATCTCCTTAACTTCAATGTGGATAAATCAATATTATTTGCAGCTCTTCAAGGCTCTTCTCTTTCTGCTTGAAAAGGCTTTCACTCTCATTTGCCTTTTCCTCCCTCCGGTTAAGCATTCTCCGAAGTTCAGTCAACTTCTCTTCTCCTTTCTTTAGTATCTTCTCCCACTCATTCAAGTCTTCCCTCTGTTTGTAAAAAGTTGCCTGATGAGCTTCTCGTCTAGAAGCAGTTCCAAATGCATAATGAGAGAAATTTATCATGAGAAGTGAGCATAATACAAGAAAGTTCAAGTAAAAAAAACCATCTGAACACATAATTAAAAGTTGATTAAGAGGAATACTCTGCAACTAAGGAGAGATGCTCTCTTTGGAGAACACTTTCTCTAGCCTCTATCTCCTGCAATTTCATTTCCAATTCTGAACTTTTTCTATTGGCCTCTGCAAGCCTACTATCAGCAGCACGCAGTTTTTTTTCCACCTCTAAGGATTTTCCTTCAATTCCAGAAATCAATGCATTTGCATTAGCCAACTTTGTATCAGAACTAAGTTTAACCTGGACATGTTCTTCTTGTATATCACGCAATGCTTTTTCAAGCTGCAACAAGAGATATGACCACAATACCAATTTCAATAAGTTAAAAAGACAGAGGATTAGACAGGTGAACAAAAAATGAGCACTAAGGATGCATCTAAACAGAAACATTATATTCGAAATTGGGAGGTTTAGGGATTCCGAACTTGCTGCTCTTGAATAGGGCTCTTTTGGGGAAATGGGTTTGGAAATTTGCTTCAGAAAAGAACTCTTGGTGGAAAAAAGTGGTCTGCAGTGTGAACAATTTGAATACAAATGCTATGATGATTGGGAATAATTGGACAGTTAGAGCTTCTTGGATTTGGAGAGGAGTTGTTCAAAATTTCTTTTCTATGGATGAATTTGGGGATTGCCTTAGAAAAAACATGTGTTTGAGAGCTGGAAATGGAGAATTAGTGGAGTTTTGGAATGATACATGGCTGGGCATTGTTCCTCTCAAGGAAAGGTTTCCGAGACTATTTGCATTATCGAATAACAAAAGGGGTAAGGTGGCAGATTTCAGGATGCACAGCAACTCAGGATGGGTGTGGGATATACAAGTGAGAAGGAATTTGGTGGACTGGGAGGTTGACCAATGGTTGCAGCTTATTACATTGTTGAATAGTACCACTCTCTCATTATTAGAGGAAGATTGTTGGACATGGTTAGGTAATGGTGAGGGCTGTTTTTCAGCTAAATCGTGTATCACAAAGTTTTATGATTAGGAGGGTAATGAGGGAGAGGAGGGTAATTGAGAGAGGCATGTTTGGGCAGGGGTTGCTCCTCCACGAGTAGAATTTGGCAAGTTGCACATCAAAGAGTAGCAGTGAAGGAGGAGCTGTCGAAGAGAGGAGTGGCTGGGATTGAGGACCTTTTATGCCCGATGAGTGGGAAGGGGGAGAAGTCGATCTCACATTTGTTTTTGCATTGTGAGGTGGTTTGGGTTCAGTGGTCTAGATTTTTGAGGGGCTGGAATGTTTCTTTTGTGGTTCCTAAGAAGGTGATTGACTTCTTAATTTTGTAGGATGAGTTAATTCTGAGATCTACTATTTGGAAATTCATTCCAAGGGCGGTGTTGTGGTCGGTTTGGAAATGTAGGAACGAAATTATTTTCCAGAAAGGGAAAGTGGATTCTGCACTGTTGTTCTTTCTTTCTAGATTTAGAACTGCTTCTTGTTTTGGGGCTAGATTCAAGGATATTAATATTCCTTTCGACTCTCTAGTTGGGGATTTAAAATTGGTAGACTCGATTGGAAGACAGAATCATAGGTGTGATCCTACTTCTAGGTGGATACCTCCACCAGAAGGTTTCATTTAAACTTAATATTGATGGGGTAATGGTTAAGGGATAGGACAAGAATTGGAGGTCTGATTAGGGATGACAGAGGTTTGAAACTAGGAACATTCTCTGAAAAAATTGGAGGAGGTCCTCCTATTCTTGCAGAGTTGTTGGCGATCAAAAGAGGTTTCAGTCTCATCGAGGAGTTGGGATCTTTTCCAACTCAGAGGATTAGTTTGGAGTCAGACTCGACCACGGCCCTAAAGTGGATTAAAATCCAAACTTATATACCCCGTTGTTTCAGTCTTTGGTAAGAGGCGTAGCTAATTATGTGGAAGGAAAGGGCATCATTTTAAGACATATTGTGAGAGCTGCTAACTGGGAAGCAGATGAGTTAGCAAAAGCTGGTATAGGATGATTTGTGGTTATGAGTTATTGTTTTTAGGCTGTGGTGTCTATTCAGTTTTTTTAAGGAGTATGGTTTTAGTGCTGCAGTTTGTGTTTAGGTTGTTAAGTCTTATGTTTTAAGCAGACTATGGTTATGGATTGGTTGTATGTTATGTTCCAGATTAATATAATTCAGAGGCGCTCTTTTCCTCCTTCCTATGTCCTTCATGTAACTTATATAACATGTAGGATATGAAGGGGGGGTTTTAATGAGGCCTATATTTTATAAAAAAAAGGTTCTATAACTATGAAATGGAAGAAAGAGCATACATCTACCACACACTGCTTTTCAGCAGCTAAGGCTTTTGTCAAGTTTTCCTCCCGTTTTTCAACTTCAGATAATGCAATCATGTTTGCCGCCTGCTCACGTCTGAGGATCTCCTCAATTTCAGCAAGTTCTTGCTTTAATTTTTCACACTTCGATGTCCATTCTTTTTTCTCAATGAGGAGCAGTCCCATATTGTACTGATAATTCAAAAGCTACAAAGAAATATATGCATCAAGCAATGATAAACTATTTAGCAAACTTTATATGTGCAGGAACTCAACATAATCCCACAACAAATAAAGAATAAAGCTCAACCATACGAAGTCAACTGCATAACCAATTGAGATGATGACATTTAATAGTATCACATAACTTAATAAAGTAAAGAACAGAAAGGATTGATGTCTCATCAGTTTACAATGGAGTGCAATCATCTTTGTTAAACAATTGAATTACAAAAGAGGGCAGCCAAACAAAGTTCAACAGAAAGATTAATGTTTCACCAGCACTGCAATGATGCCTTGTCACTTGAATAATCAATTCAAATCACTAAGGAGGGCAGCCTATTGATGGGCATTAAACTCCTACAATGTGAAGTATGGGAATGTTCAATATGTATGCCCCTGAACCTTAGTTTATAGATGAATTGATTCCCCGACACAAACATACAAACCCCAGTTCCCAATGAAGCAACCAAAATGTTGCACCAAGGCTTACCAAAAACACTACATATTTTTTATATGTAGGGTGAAAGAAGAAACAAAAATATTCAACACGCACATAAACTGGTTAGCACCTAATAGAAGACCAGTTAAGTTGTGATCAAATGTCCTAAAAGTCCTTCTACCTCACATATACAGCATCAACTAGAACGTAGCAGAAAAGGATATCCAAGTGCAGACGACTAAATACGAGCAGACAATGAAGGCCAAAACAAATAAACTCAGTACAAAGTCAGTGCTGTACTGAACTTAAAAAAGCTAAACAGCAAAATAGCAGCAAAAAATATGACAGAATTTTCTTTTAAGTAGCAGTTAAGCTCAAATATGTACATACCACACATATGGATTGTTTTTTGCCCCAAAACTTCAGTTTTTTTTTGAATAAAAGTTAAACTCTAAATTTAAATTTAAATTTCTAGAGGAAAATATTGACACTCAATAAACTTGCTTATGCAGCGGATGATTCCAACAAAGACAATTGAACTAAGAGCAAATGTTATATAAATTAAGAACAACTTACCTCTCCTTCGAGATTGGAGAGCCTTTCGACAAGGGCCTCATGGTCCCGCCTTTCCAAAGTGGCTTCATCCAACAACCCAGCTTCCTTGAACCGCCGCCAGTCCTCCATGTCCTCGTCTTCCACCCCGACGTTCAGGGGGGCCTTGCCGCTAAGAGAAGCAACAGGAGGCGGTGGCAGTTTATTAACATCGTGGGCAAAAGCAACAGCTTTTCCCTTACCACGATTGCCACCACTGCTAGCGTTCGGAACCCCCGCCGATTGCGGCTCAGCGGGCGGAGTTAGACTTGATGAAGGCCACGCCTTCCTTCGCGACTTGATCATATCACCAAGAACCAGAGGGGTACAAACAAAGAAATTGAAGGAAACTACACTGTTGAAAACCCTAGAAACGTGAAATTATACTTTGAAGAGTGGCCAGATTTCGATCTGATTGCTTGGCTTTATGGTTTTCTTCGTAAAAGATCATTATTATCGGATTCTCTTGCCTGGTCTGCCCGACCAAGGTACTATACACATTCACTGAATTATTTTCTGAGTAAACTATAAGAACAGTCATCCAACGTTTAATATGTTATCAATTTAGTCACACACAAAAAAATCAACCGGAAGTCATCCACTTTTTCAGTTGTTATCAATTTAGCCACCACTGTTACAAAATCGATAAACACTTCATCAACATCCTGACACTGCATGTTGTCTTCAATAAAGTGAAGACGCAGTTAAGACCTAATGAAATCAAACTCGAACCCAAAACATGGAAATTTATATATATTTTTAAATCATGCGTTTCATTAAAAATTCATCTTAATACTAATAAAGAGAAAAAGAGTGTTCGAATACCATTAATCAATAAATAATTATATCATTTTGAACATTTCTAGAAATGATATCAAGACAAACGGAATCATAAAACAAACATCCGCCACTCCTAAGAGCCTAATTTGCTAACTTATATACAACAACGTTACAAGAACAATTAACAAACGTCTCCCCTTTATATCATATGTTTCCATCACCGTCAACGGGAAGTTGCTATCGATTAACAATGTTACATGCCGTAATAGTTTTCAATCAGGGTCGGGGTTAGGACGTTAGAGGTTATGTGTAAATTCTTAAAAAGAGGCCATTAAATCTTAATTTTATCACTGATCCATAATATTTTGTTTACTTTTTTATTGTAACAATAGTAATAAATCTAATTTTTTGAGATCTTATTATTCCGGGGCTCTGTTTCGTCGTACATGTTGTCCATGTGCTAGCCCCGCCTTTGCTTTCAACCTGAATGTCTCCATCACGTTGCAGCCCTTTCTTTTCGCCAATCACACCTATGTAATCCTCATGTATAATCCTACCATTTGAAACCAAGATCAAGGAGGTTGCAGGGTGGACCAATGGGGGTGATTAAGACAAGTCGCCCTTCATATCATATGTTTTAGATTTTTTTTATGTATTTTTATTAGTAATATGCTTTTTGTTTCTTAAGATTTTAGGAGGAGATAAATTTATAAATTATATTAATTTTTAAAAATGTTCAAAATATGTAATTTTTTTAACAATCATTAAGTTTTAAATTATTTTTAATTAAATAACATGTTATAACGGATGATTATTTACTTATTTTATCCTAAAATTTAATAACAATAATGATACGCAAAAAGCATATCCTGACGTATTTAAAAAATCATGGAGATATTCTTATTATAAAATACGAAGTAAAGATGAGATTTATCATCACAAACTGTCTAACAGAGAGAAGGGGTCGCCCACTTGACAATCTTAAAAACCTAAGAAATCCCTGATCCCTCTCTTTCCGAAGAATAGAAGAGATCGGGTAATGGCGGTGGAGAATTCAAGTTCGAAATCGTCTTCAACGGCTGATTCTTACGTAGGGAGCTTAATAAGCTTGACTTCAAAGAGTGAGATCAGATACGAGGGCGTTCTCTACAACATCAACCCCGACGAGTCCAGTATCGGACTAAGAAACGGTACTTTCCTCTTCTCTTCTTATAACCATCGCTTGCTCTATTATTTATGGTTTTGCGCTCTGATTGCATGTAAAATATGACTTCGGCTCAAGCACTTGGCTTTTCCTGGGATGGGATTTGTATGTTTTACCGTTGAATTCAATTTAATGATTGGGCATAATTCGTATATACTAGATTAGACTACTTATTGGTCGAATTTGTTTATTATGCGCTTTTCTGGATTGTTACTTTGAATTCATAGTATGTGCTTATGCTTTTTATGTCTGTGTGGGCAGTTCGATCGTTTGGAACTGAAGGAAGGAAAAAGGATGGCCCCCAAGTGCCCCCAAGTGATAAAGTTTACGAGTACATATTGTTCCGTGGAAGTGACATTAAGGTATTAGTTTTTTTATGCTTAAAGATTTGATTCTTCACTCAGACGGTAATTAAGTTCATCTAGATGTTTTTATATTTACTGTAACTAATGAAATGTCGTTTCTGCTTGCTTATGTAGGATTTACAGGTTAAATCTTCACCACCTGCACAACCTGCAGGTCCTGCACCACCCATAATCAATGATCCCGCAATTATCCAGGTTAAGGACTAAAAATTAAATATTAATTCGAAGTTTGACGTATCAAATCCTGAAGCTTTTCATATCCCTGCAGTCTCACTTTGCATCCCCAGTTTCCACAATTGCTAGCATGCCATCTGCTGCTACTGGACCTTTGACCGATCTTACTCCACACACTACTCAAATGGGATTAGCGGGGTCAAATTTTCAGGCGGCATTACCTCTATATCAACCTGGAGGAAACATGGGATCATGGGGGGTATCGCCTCCACCTCCCGCTATTAATGGTGGTGGGCTTGCTATGCCAATGTATTGGCAAGGATACTATGCCCCCCCAAATGGGCTTCCGCATTTGCATCAGCAATCTTTGCTTCGGCCGTCTCCAGGACTGTTAGTGCCTCCTTCCTTGCAGCAACCATTACAATATCCTAATTTTCACGCTCCTTTGCCTGCTGGCCCTGCTAACTTACATAGTTCAAGCTTGCCTGATATTCCTACTCCTTTACCTCCTTCTAGGACAAGTTCCCTTCCTTTAGCTTCTTCTTTATCATCCTCTACTTTTCCTTCTGCTCTGCCTCTTGCACCCTCTGCTCCACTGGCATCAGAACCCTTGCCTGCTTCATTGCCAAACAAAGCTTTAAGTCCTGCACTTCCTCCAGCTACACTTGGTGCTAGCTTGCCAGCACATTCTCCTTTGACGAGTTCTGGTCCAGAATTAAATTCCATCGTACCATCAATTGCCAACAAACAAAGTGAAATCCCTACTTTGCCGTATCAAAGTGCCTCTCAAGCTGCATCCTCTGTTATTGGGGCTTCAAATTCTAGTCGTGTAGAAACATCTGTACCTTCATTGGTAACCCCTGGTCAGTTCTTGCGGTCAGGATCTACTGTTGTTCCTTCATCTCAGCCTGCGGCAACTACGCATAAAGATGTGGAAGTGGTTCAAATGTCCTCATCATTATCTCCTGAACCATCAGCACCTGTTGTCTCAGAAGCTCAGCCTCCAATATTGCCATTACCTGTTTCTTCCCATATTGCCCGAAAGGTACTTCAAAGTTTCTATTTTTACAAAGCTTGATTTTGCGTATACATTGATTTTTTGGACACATTAGCTTATGTCATGTAACAAATTCTTAAGTTAGTTATATTTTAGAAATTAGCATGTTTGCTTCGACCAGCATTTTTTTACCCTTTGTGCCTTTCGTGATGCAAGGTTCTAGTACCCAAAATGCATGGCACACTGGGTGCCAAGGATGTCTAATAAGTTTAATGGACATTAACATTCTGTATCTGCCTTTGCAACATTAGTTGCAGTGAAATGATAAGAATAATATGGGTGCTACATTCACCATTATTTCCAGTACAAACAACGGTTCTGGTGCCTTGACTTATGTTTTGCTGAATTTGGAGCTTTATTTGAAATTTCAAAATTCTTTTTCATGTATTACTGGTACATGTTTTCAATAGTTCTCTTCTTGGTTGTTGACCATAGGCTATTGGAGAAGGTTTTTACATGATTATGAATTGCAAAAATAGGAAATTAGAACTGATATGAGAAGTTGAACCAAGCAGGGATTCTTAGAGGGTATGATTATCTGGCTCTGATTTGATGGGTTACCCTTGTGGTTTCTCTTGTGGAAGTATGTGTCTCCCTTGTAATGATTTTTTTTAGATTATGCCTTGACAGTTAGTACATACATGGTGGGCATTTTTATTGCACAAGGACAATATTTTGCAGGTTTCTTCTCTTCTTTTTCGCCCAAGTAGTGCCAGCTCCTCAAAAGAGAAAACAACATGACAGGCGTGACATGTTTTTGTGTTTGCTGTGCTGTTTTGTTTAACATGTTGGTTAGCTACAACTGCATATTGAAATGAAGAATATTGTAGTATAGAATTTGATTTGCATTAAGTTCATATATGACTTTCATTCACGATAATTTGCTTAACTGAATGTTGTTAAGGGTCTGACAAGTGTCTTTCAATATTTTTCCCTAGCCAAATGGAGCTTCCTTTCAATCTCGCCATGGTTATAGAGGACATGAAAGAGGAAGAGGAAGGGGAAGAGGAGCTGGGGTAAACTTTATTTACATATAATCTAAATTTGAATTTTTATAAATTTTAAAAGATGAAGCAAGCTGAATATTATTGTCGCCTTGTTGAAGCTATGTGATTAGATATTAAACCTTTTTTATTTGAGTAGGTAATTTATTGTATAGAACACACTAGATGGGTTAATTTGTAGGGATGATTTTTTTTGGCCTATTAAGTTTCTTAAAGAAAATTTTGAATGATGGTTATAATCATTCATCATGGCTGACTATATTATTGATGGTTATGATCTATTTGGTAGAGTTCGCGCCCGGTGACAAAATTTACTGAAGACTTTGATTTCGAAGCAATGAATGAGAAATTTAAGAAAGATGAAGTATGGGGTTATCTTGGTAACAGTAGCAAATCTCATTCTAAGGATAAAGAAGGGGATGCTAGTGACGAAGATGGCTATCAAGATGAAGATGACACTGAGATATCTAAGATTCAAGTCAAGGTTGTACTTCTACCTTGTATCAAACTCTTGTATTAATTTGATTTGCATAAAGATTCCCTACTCACTCTATCAGTTTGGTGTCACTGTACAGCCTGTCTACTATAAGGATGAATTTTTTGATACTCTCTCCTCTAATACACGTGCAAATGACTCACAAAACGGAAAGCCGAGATTCTACGAACAAATGAAATTAGACACAGAGGTACTGATGCATTTCTTTTTTCCCCCTTCCCATTAGCTCTCTGTAATATGTGAACCATTTTTTATGTTGCGGTTTTGGTGGTGTAGACTTTTGGTGAATTTTCAAGATACCGAGGTGGTCGTGGTGGACGAGGCGGCCGCGGACCTGGTGGTCGTTTTCGTGGCGGTTCTTATGGAAGAGGATACGGTGGATATGCGGGGAGTGGCCGTGGATGAGCCATGTCTATCCTCCATAGTTGTCCTTGGTGTTCAAAATCTTTAAGGCTGTTTGGGATGTCATGTCAGATTGCTTTCTTTTATTTGGAATGTTACAATGCACAGTAGAACCCATCTCGCATGGCAAACATCAGACTGATCTAGGGCTATGCTCAGGATTTGTTCTCTTATAATATTTCCAGAAATAAAAGCAGGCAGTATTTTTACTATGTTCTATTGAAATTTCTCGTTGGTCATGGATGAATCTATTAACTATATTGCTCAATTTCAAGTTGAATTTCTACTATTTTTCAACTTTTATGTATAAGATGATGATGATTTTTGTACTTACCATAAGTAGCAGAAGTAAAAGCTATTTCATACTATAATGAAAACGTTCACAAGAGTTTGTTTTATTATTTCTTTTATACTGTATACATTCCAATTTCTTGGTACAATGATTTCTTATTCAAAATAGTAAAGCTATTGTATGGTTTTTGAACATTCCATGGTTCAGAGAAACGCCCTATATTAGGCAAAGAGTGTCAGCCTACTTGCAAGTGGCAACGAGTACTCTTCTTGGGGGCAGAGAAGGCCGACGTCCATGGAGCAAAGCCATGTTGTCAAAGAAGAGCAAATCTCCCTTCTCCCACTTGAATTGAATGCTTTCTTCCTCTATGATCTCTCCACATCTCTTCACTACTTTCTCCGGTATCTCCGTTCCATCTGCCATGGTGGCCGAGCTCAACTCTTTTCCATGCATACCGACCACCGTGTTAAACCACATCCTCCTCCCCTTTCTTCCATCAAACACCCTTGTTAGAGCTCGAGGTCCCAACATCGCCTTCACCGCTCCATTAGGTAGCCACTCCAAGTCCATTCCCAGCGCTTTTGCTCTGTATCAAATTTTTGCATTTGATTAGGCTTCAGTCTATCTCACAAGGATCATAAGCATATACGTGTGTGCTTCAATTTTAGTTTAATATTAAATATACAGCTTAAATGTTCAATCAAAGTTGAACCTTCTCTCGGCCTCTGCACGGTCAGATGTCCCGAAAGTATCCTCCCAGCCTCTACCCCTCATTGAGGATGTATCATTCTTGCTGAGGGCTGTGAATGAGTATTGTAACCCCTTGGCATCCATTTCCTCCACAGCTTCCGGGAATTCCTCTAGCATCCGCTCCGTCACCCGAAAGCTAGGAACAAAGGGTGTCTCTCCACCTTCCGGTGGCGGCACCTCACAGTATAGTAGTAATGTCTTTGGAGATTCCTTTATCTGGTAAACAATGGCATTGTAAGATATAGTTAGAGAATTAAACACCAGTTTTCACGGCTGACTAGTGAGCAGACATACAAGAACCATTTCATGGTGGTAATATATGAACTCAGAGAGAGGTCCTTCGTTAGCTGTCCAGACACGTCCATATACATGCGTCCGAGGTGCCGGTCCAACATAACGAATGTCATCCCAACCAAAGGCCTCGACGATATCATTGAAGTCCTGTGCATTATTGACGTCGAAACCTCGGAGGAGGACAGCACTGTTTTTTGATGATCAATTTCTCAAACCAATCCTGGTTTGTCTTTAAAGCCAAGAGAAGCGAGTGCATATCAGCCTTGTCGGCCTCAGCGGGTTGCAGAACCAACGGCATGGTTTCACCGTCCACTAGCTTCTGGCCTTGGCATTTCCCTACCTCGAAATCCTTGCAAGAGAATTCCATATCTTCCTTTGCCTGCTGGTGCTTGATTCCTATTTGTGTTGTTATGACGCTGTTGGTGTCACTGAAATGGAATTTAAATACTAGCAAATGGAATATATGTGTTCACGCCATTGGCATCTCCTAGGCAAGGTTCAAAGGAATGAGACAGATTATGCCTTGTTTGTTCTAGCCATCATCGACGGCTTTGGGTTTGAATCAGTGCGCTCCATGTGTAAATCCCATTTAGATAAACAACAAAATGCAGTTGAATATATGTGATTTGTTTAGTAGTTACCGTCCCGGCCCCCACAATTGCACAAGAGTAGGAAGGAACGGACAAATTGTCAAGCACAAAAGTCCGTTAAAAGGGTGCTTAGAGTTGAGATTCTCAAGATTCCAGGGTGAAAATAAAGTAAACAGAGATGTAGAATATTACACAAAATTTATTGTTCTTTGCGACGTTCAATCAGTGACGGATCCAGAAATATTTTTTTGAGAGTGGATACACATATATTAATTATTTGATATTTTTCCTACGAAATGAACACAAATAAAGTTTTAAGGTGAACACCAATAATAAAATAAATAACTGATATAAAAAAAAGTTCAGATTTTAAAACAGTCACGTGTCCACCCTAAACATACTTTACTGCCGGCAGTGTCTCCGATATTGAGTTTAACACCAACTCTTATTTTATTACCTGTATGACCAGATCAAAGGGTTCACCCATGGTGCAGTAGCTATGCCACGCTATCGGCTCATGCTACTTTAATCTTTTAATCAGTTGTATATCTTCGTAATCATATAAAAATATTGAAAATATTTTCTACAGATATAAATGTATAATAAGGCAGTACCTGAACTATATACAAGTTTATCATATTAACGATAGGTTCGTCCATATATCATTTAAAAATCTATATAATAAGTGTCGTAACCGATTTTCGTCCGGGCACGAAATTTTTTATTTGGCGGGAAAAGTGATGTGAATAAATGGTTTTTTAAAATAATTTGGGAGTCGCCATCGGCCTTTTGGGTTAGGTAGGTCAAATACCTAAAAATTATCTTTTAAAAGAGTTTTAAGAAAACATTAGTTAAAAGATGAACTGATCTGCGTTTATAACCAAAAATTCGTTCTTTTTAATAATAAAAAGGGATTCGTAGTCGGTTACGTTTAGGGAAGGATTAGCACCCCTACAACGTCCAAAATTGGTACTTTTTAATTATAAATTGTCTCTATTATTAGAAATTTAAAAATTCAAAGATATATTTAATTCATAATTCTACTATTTCAAATAATTTTAAGAAAATATTAATATACATAAATAAGATATTTACTTATTTAGAAATATCAGAAAAGGGCTTCTAGGTACCTTAAGACAACTCTTTTCTTTGATATTAAAAATAAATAAATATCAAAATATGATTATTTTTCTTAAAAGTAATTTATAAAATTAAATTTATAAATAAGAAAATAGAATAAATAAATAAATATTATATATATATTTATATAACTTAATAATAAAAATAATCATGAAGATATATATCAAAAGTAATAATAAAATAAAATAATAATAATTAAAATGAAAGAAAACAAAAGTAATAATATTAAAACTATTGGATCATATTCATAAATATATGAACCTAAAATGTAAAAATAATAAAACTTATGGTTAAAACTAAGATTATATAAAATTTAATGATCAAATTATAAAATATAAATATTTAAGAGACATGGTTAGAATTATCATAAAATATAAATACTAGTAGTATAATTAGCCATTAATTATTTAATAGGTGATTAAAATAGAAATATTAAAATTATTAGGGACTAAATGTGATATTTATCCTAAATATATTATTTAATACTGGTAAGGACTAAAACATAATAAAATAAAATTCGAATACTGAATTAGAACATTCAGAAGTTAGTTTTAGTGACTAAAATGAATAATTACAAAACTCGGATGGCTACGGAAGGGGTTTAGCCATACATGTAAATTACGCATATACCCCTTCCCAAAACGACGTCGTTCGGGAAGGGGTATATATACCCCTTCATAGCTGGCCCGAAGGGCCAGCAGCCTCATTGTTCTCTTCTTCTTCTTCTCTCAAAAACGAGAGAAGAAGAAGCTCTCTCTTCCTTCTCTCTTAATTCCCTCACCGGAGGGAATTCCGGCGTCGATAGCCACCGCCAACCTCACCGCCGGCCACCGCCTCCGATGGCCGGAAAATAAAACTTTATACCACAACGTAGATCGGATCGTCCTAATGACGATTCCGATATTTGTTTACCTTAAAAAGCTCCCAATCGGAGCAAATCTATAAAAATACCTTCGGTTTTCGAAGGTTTGTTGTGGAGCGTGGAGGCGCGTGGTTACTCCGGTGGTGGTGTGGCTTTCCTCGGTAAGGTTTCTTTCGATTTTTATCTCGTTATTTTGGTGTTTGATGGTGGTTGGATTGCTTGCTGTTGGTGTTGTTGTCTCCCGTTTGCTGGCTGTCCTCTTTCTTTCGCAGGTGGTCAATGGCTTTATAGCCATCATCAAGACGCTCATCGGACCGGTTAAAGGAAAGGAGTTGGTGAGTCACCGAGCTATGTGGTGACTCACCATAGAGCTCGACATGGACGGTCGGTGTTGTAGCAACTGTAACACCCCCAACCCGTATCCGACCCGGATACGAGTCCGAAGTATCACATTGACTTTTCAAACATTTATTCGTATAAAATAGTAAGTAATTTAAAAACTTTGATAACATTTAAATTATTTCAAAACGTTTACAACAGATATCAGAGTTCATACCATTTATATCTTTAGACTACATGCCAACTACACTCTGTAAACAGTACATACATTTTCTGATCTGACATTTGGTAAGGAGAACTGACCTGTCTTGCTCCACATTACTCTTTATTCTTCTCGAAACCTACGTGTGAAACAATCACACGCTAAGTCGTTGACTTAGTGAGGCAATAATTAAACATATAACAATAAATTCATGAACGTGCATTCATACCATTGAATCATGACATTTCAATATGCATGTATCTATTGCATGATAACAATATATATAATCATGTCATACACACACGCAACATATCTTCTTGTATTACTTTCACTTTTCGTTTGTCTTCCAATTTCATTGCCCATGTATATTATTATCTTTATCAACATCATTATAATTCAAGCAACACATGACATATCACCATAAGTATATACATCACATATATCTTATACATATAAACACATGGCTCATTTACGCGTAGAACATTTCCATATAATTCACATGTCACATATCTCATGTTCTTGCATTCATATAACATATACATATTCTCATATATTTTCTATCGTTTCTCACACAATCACATTTATTCATGTATAGTATTTCATCTAAACCGTATAATAATGTCATATACTCATATCACCGAATAACTTCACCTGAATATATCTTTTGTTCGTTTCAATGCTTAATTCATATAACACATAAGTTTTCCTTATGTCATTTATGCTAATATTCATATACTCTTAGGTTATCTCATAGGTAAATGCTACCTAACTGATCTCATTTTCCATTTATACCAGTTTAATCTATTTATTTAGTTAAATTTTACATAACTCCTATACCATAATTCTCTTTAAGTATACTTCTTCTCTATAACACTTATCTTATAGTTTGACATCATCATTTATACTCAATTCCCTTCACTAATATATTATCCTCATATTACTTTATAGTCTAACCTTATTTAACTCATCACCCTTCTCCTGTAGTCATATAAATCTATTATATTGATTCTTATAATTGATCACATTTACTATGTAACATGTATGGTCACTTATCCTATAACCTATTTCACATTCTCATGTAATCATATTAATTCTTATAACTTATCACGCTGCATGCATTCACACAAATCATTTAATACATACTATAATATATCACATATCCCCAAATCAAACATATACATATGCCTATGATCATACATTCAGGCCTTCTACTAGAGGAGATAGACTTGTCGCAAGTCTTATTTCCGTTAAACATTATAAATTAAATTGTATGCACTCACCTGGCCTCACTAGTCAATTCCAATTTCTTATCTTTCTCCTTGATCGATCTTACTTGTCAATGGTTCTGGAACTCGTTTAAGCTCTGAATCTACATAATTATACATTTTAAGGCAATTATTAGATACCTACACCTTGTAATTTAATACTAGCAACTTAAACGAACTTATTAAACCCATATTCCCAATTTCCTTTAGGGGGAATCGGTTCCCCCCTATGGGGGTATCGGTTCCCCCATGACATACTGGAAATTCTTGTTCGTTTGAAGGGGTATCGGTTCCCCTTGAATGGGTACCGATTCCCCTTGCCCAGAAATCATATTTTGAGCTCGAAAATCACTTCATTTTCAGCTCAACACATCATACTTCATTCCCTTTAATATTCCTAACTTTCATACACATACTTAAACTCATTTCTACTCCATAATCACTTCTTTAAACTCAAAATTCTATCATTTACATGGCATTCAAGAATCACACTAAATTTCCAACATGTTCTAAAACCCATTCTATCACTTCATATCTCTTAATTTAACCCTTGACAAGTCAAATTCAACTTCACAATCTATTATCTCCTTCCATATCAAAAATTCACTTAAAAACTAATTTTTCTTAATTTCTCATAACTTGTTAATCTTTGAGGTTTAAACCACCTAAAGCTTTCCTTAATCTTTCTTAATATCCCAAGAATCAAAACAAGCTTTAAAACGAAAGAATTAACCAACTAAAGACCCACTTACCTTATACCATGCTTCACGGTTGAGAGGAGGAAGAAGAAGACTGAAGAATGCTCTGGACTCATCTTCCTACGTGCTTATTACCCTTTATAAAGGGAAATAAAAATATTCCCTGAAAAATTACCATAGTACCCTTAATATTTCCAAACTTAATCATTAAATCCAACATCAACTTTCTTCAATTAAATCCATGAACTTTTAACTTATTTCGAAATCGAGCACCTAGTTTACAAAATTTGCAATTTAGTCACTGACCCTGATTTGGGATGTTACAAATCTCCCCTCCTTTAAAGAAAATTCGTCCTCGAATTTCCACTGCACACATTGATAAGAACATGTCTGTTAATGTTCTCATGTTGTTTCCTTTACTTAATCTTTCTTTCTCTTAGTTCTTCAACTACCTTTTTCCTTTATACATCCTTATCATGTTACTTATCATATAACCAATAGCATCAGTTCTTATCACTCCAAATCCTTAATCAATCAAATTCTTTATCAATCTTTAATTACCTTATAACCATACCAAACTTGTATTTCGTCATCATTTGACCAAAACACAACTTTAAATCTTCTTCAATGTGATTAAACATATACTTTAAGGAGTCAAACAATATTTTCACATCACCTTGCACACTTGTCTTATTTCTATATCAAAATTGTCCTCTGTACTTCCATATTTATCGTATCTGATCCTTTAAATCAATCCCTTTCATTTATTTATTCCTTCTTCCTTATACATAAATCATATATTTCCTTTCATATTCACATACTCTTGTCTTATCACTTATACTCATCTTTATGTACCAATTTTCATTGCATCCTCATTACTCTAATAACCCATTTTCTATACATAACTTCATTCTTTATCATTCTTATACTTGTATTTTTCTTCCTGAAGGTTCCATGCAAATACTTATCTCAGTTTCTACATCATAGCTATCTGCTCAGAATATACAACCATATTCAAATTCACATCATAATCAATTAACTCAACTTTATCTTTTCCTTCAATCTTATAACTCTATCACCTTTACTCTGACAGCTAGTCAATAACATATGTTCAATCTAGGGTACAAACCCTAATCAACCAAACACATAAATCCTTTCAAATCGAAATTATCTTAAAATTCGCTTACTCAACTTATCAATTTCACCTCTATTCTCACACATCCTGAAATTTCTTTTGCTTAAACTCAACATTCTGACTTCCGGTGTCCTATAATCTGATCATCGATATACACATTCTCAAACTCTTCTTATCAATCCTCAGCTTTACTTAAATATACAAATTCTTACTTCCTTTCCTTTACTATACCACATTATTATGATCCAAATATGCAACTGTATCCAGATCCATTGCAGATCTGGTTATCATATCCTGACAATATCTTATAATCTTATAATTCCAGTACATTTTTATCACATACTCTAGTTAGCCCATACTAACTCTTTTCATCTTAACTGCAAACCTTATCATAAACATACTCTTGTTTATGCGCAATACTATCACTTCGTTTCAAACTCATAAGCTCTGACTTTATACATCTTATATACTTGTCACTGATGCACTTACTTATCTTCTATACGTACTCATCACGTCCTTAGATCTTTTAACATTCTTATGGTGACACATGTTCACCATATTCTATCTTATCCACATAATAACTCTATATCGTTTTTCCGATTCCAAACGATGAAAACTTTCTATCATTATTCAGATACGATTTCAGCTTTCTGAAATCAACTTTTGATCTTACTAGGCATTTCCTGAGGTGTCCGCTCTTCATCTTGCCTGGCCAGGGCAAGTGAATAGCTATCACAATCAGGAATATCACCTTTCACTTACTTCGAAATTATCACGATCGGATTTCTACTGTATTAAACTATTCTTATTCTATTAGCAAGACAACATACTCCTTACACAATCAGATCAGAAATTTTTCAATCTATGTTGGCATGTACACCTTTTATGACACTTTGGACTTCGGTTTATGCCGAGAATCGGCTAAACCTTAGCTCTGATACCATTAAATGTAACACCCCCAACCCGTATCCAACCCGGATACGAGTCCAAAGTATCACATTGACTTTTCAAACATTTATTCGTATAAAATAGTGAGTAATTTAAAAACTTTGATAACATTTAAATTATTTCAAAACGTTTACAACAGATATCAGAGTTCATACCATTTATATCTTTAGACTACATGCCAACTACACTCTGTAAACAGTACATACATTTTCTGATCTGACATTTGGTAAGGAGAACTGACCTGTCTTGCTCCACATTACTCTTTATTCTTCTCGAAACCTACGTGTGAAACAATCACACGCTAAGTCGTTGACTTAGTGAGGCAATAATTAAACATATAACAATAAATTCATGAACGTGCATTCATACCATTGAATCATGACATTTCAATATGCATGTATCTATTGCATGATAACAATATATATAATCATGTCATACACACACGCAACATATCTTCTTGTATTACTTTCACTTTTCGTTTGTCTTCCAATTTCATTGCCCATGTATATTATTATCTTTATCAACATC
Organism: Hibiscus syriacus; assembly: GCF_006381635.1. NCBI lineage: Eukaryota > Viridiplantae > Streptophyta > Magnoliopsida > Malvales > Malvaceae > Hibiscus > Hibiscus syriacus. The sequence goes on along the minus strand of NW_024063353.1, from coordinate 785,902 downwards.
ATTATAATTCAAGCAACACATGACATATCACCATAAGTATATACATCACATATATCTTATACATATAAACACATGGCTCATTTACGCGTAGAACATTTCCATATAATTCACATGTCACATATCTCATGTTCTTGCATTCATATAACATATACATATTCTCATATATTTTCTATCGTTTCTCACACAATCACATTTATTCATGTATAGTATTTCATCTAAACCGTATAATAATGTCATATACTCATATCACCGAATAACTTCACCTGAATATATCTTTTGTTCGTTTCAATGCTTAATTCATATAACACATAAGTTTTCCTTATGTCATTTATGCTAATTATTCATATACTCTTAGGTTATCTCATAGGTAAATGCTACCTAACTGATCTCATTTTCCATTTATACCAGTTTAATCTATTTATTTAGTTAAATTTACATAACTCCTATACCATAATTCTCTTTAAGTATACTTCTTCTCTATAACACTTATCTTATAGTTTGACATCATCATTTATACTCAATTCCCTTCACTAATATATTATCCTCATATTACTTTATAGTCTAACCTTATTTAACTCATCACCCTTCTCCTGTAGTCATATAAATCTATTATATTGATTCTTATAATTGATCACATTTACTATGTAACATGTATGGTCACTTATCCTATAACCTATTTCACATTCTCATGTAATCATATTAATTCTTATAACTTATCACGCTGCATGCATTCACACAAATCATTTAATACATACTATAATATATCACATATCCCCAAATCAAACATATACATATGCCTATGATCATACATTCAGGCCTTCTACTAGAGGAGATAGACTTGTCGCAAGTCTTATTTCCGTTAAACATTATAAATTAAATTGTATGCACTCACTGGCCTCACTAGTCAATTCCAATTTCTTATCTTTCTCCTTGATCGATCTTACTTGTCAATGGTTCTGGAACTCGTTTAAGCTCTGAATCTACATAATTATACATTTTAAGGCAATTATTAGATACCTACACCTTGTAATTTAATACTAGCAACTTAAACGAACTTATTAAACCCATATTCCCAATTTTCCTTTAGGGGGAATCGGTTCCCCCCTATGGGGGTATCGGTTCCCCCATGACATACTGGAAATTCTTGTTCGTTTGAAGGGGTATCGGTTCCCCTTGAATGGGTACCGATTCCCCTTGCCCAGAAATCATATTTTGAGCTCGAAAATCACTTCATTTTCAGCTCAACACATCATACTTCATTCCCTTTAATATTCCTAACTTTCATACACATACTTAAACTCATTTCTACTCCATAATCACTTCTTTAAACTCAAAATTCTATCATTTACATGGCATTCAAGAATCACACTAAATTTCCAACATGTTCTAAAACCCATTCTATCACTTCATATCTCTTAATTTAACCCTTGACAAGTCAAATTCAACTTCACAATCTATTATCTCCTTCCATATCAAAAATTCACTTAAAAACTAATTTTTCTTAATTTCTCATAACTTGTTAATCTTTGAGGTTTAAACCACCTAAAGCTTTCCTTAATCTTTCTTAATATCCCAAGAATCAAAACAAGCTTTAAAACGAAAGAATTAACCAACTAAAGACCCACTTACCTTATACCATGCTTCACGGTTGAGAGGAGGAAGAAGAAGACTGAAGAATGCTCTGGACTCATCTTCCTACGTGCTTATTACCCTTTATAAAGGGAAATAAAAATATTCCCTGAAAAATTACCATAGTACCCTTAATATTTCCAAACTTAATCATTAAATCCAACATCAACTTTCTTCAATTAAATCCATGAACTTTTAACTTATTTCGAAATCGAGCACCTAGTTTACAAAATTTGCAATTTAGTCACTGACCCTGATTTGGGATGTTACAAATCTCCCCTCCTTTAAAGAAAATTCGTCCTCGAATTTCCACTGCACACATTGATAAGAACATGTCTGTTAATGTTTCATGTTGTTTCCTTTACTTAATCTTTCTTTCTCTTAGTTCTTCAACTACCTTTTCCTTTATACATCCTTATCATGTTACTTATCATATAACCAATAGCATCAGTTCTTATCACTCCAAATCCTTAATCAATCAAATTCTTTATCAATCTTTAATTACCTTATAACCATACCAAACTTGTATTTCGTCATCATTTGACCAAAACACAACTTTAAATCTTCTTCAATGTGATTAAACATATACTTTAAGGAGTCAAACAATATTTTCACATCACCTTGCACACTTGTCTTATTTCTATATCAAAATTGTCCTCTGTACTTCCATATTTATCGTATCTGATCCTTTAAATCAATCCCTTTCATTTATTTATTCCTTCTTCCTTATACATAAATCATATATTTCCTTTCATATTCACATACTCTTGTCTTATCACTTATACTCATCTTTATGTACCAATTTTCATTGCATCCTCATTACTCTAATAACCCATTTTCTATACATAACTTCATTCTTTATCATTCTTATACTTGTATTTTTCTTCCTGAAGGTTCCATGCAAATACTTATCTCAGTTTCTACATCATAGCTATCTGCTCAGAATATACAACCATATTCAAATTCACATCATAATCAATTAACTCAACTTTATCTTTTCCTTCAATCTTATAACTCTATCACCTTTACTCTGACAGCTAGTCAATAACATATGTTCAATCTAGGGTACAAACCCTAATCAACCAAACACATAAATCCTTTCAAATCGAAATTATCTTAAAATTCGCTTACTCAACTTATCAATTTCACCTCTATTCTCACACATCCTGAAATTTCTTTTGCTTAAACTCAACATTCTGACTTCCGGTGTCCTATAATCTGATCATCGATATACACATTCTCAAACTCTTCTTATCAATCCTCAGCTTTACTTAAATATACAAATTCTTACTTCCTTTTCCTTTACTATACCACATTATTATGATCCAAATATGCAACTGTATCCAGATCCATTGCAGATCTGGTTATCATATCCTGACAATATCTTATAATCTTATAATTCCAGTACATTTTTATCACATACTCTAGTTAGCCCATACTAACTCTTTTCATCTTAACTGCAAACCCTTATCATAAACATACTCTTGTTTATGCGCAATACTATCACTTCGTTTCAAACTCATAAGCTCTGACTTTATACATCTTATATACTTGTCACTGATGCACTTATCCTTGAGTTCTTCTATACGTACTCATCACGTCCTTAGATCTTTTTAACATTCTTATGGTGACACATGTTCACCATATTCTATCTTATCCACATAATAACTCTATATCGTTTTTCCGATTCCAAACGATGAAAACTTTCTATCATTATTCAGATACGATTTCAGCTTTCTGAAATCAACTTTTGATCTTACTAGGCATTTCCTGAGGTGTCCGCTCTTCATCTTGCCTGGCCAGGGCAAGTGAATAGCTATCACAATCAGGAATATCACCTTTCACTTACTTCGAAATTATCACGATCGGATTTCTACTGTATTAAACTATTCTTATTCTATTAGCAAGACAACATACTCCTTACACAATCAGATCAGAAATTTTTCAATCTATGTTGGCATGTACACCTTTTATGACACTTTGGACTTCGGTTTATGCCGAGAATCGGCTAAACCTTAGCTCTGATACCATTAAATGTAACACCCCCAACCCGTATCCAACCCGGATACGAGTCCAAAGTATCACATTGACTTTTCAAACATTTATTCGTATAAAATAGTGAGTAATTTAAAAACTTTGATAACATTTAAATTATTTCAAAACGTTTACAACAGATATCAGAGTTCATACCATTTATATCTTTAGACTACATGCCAACTACACTCTGTAAACAGTACATACATTTTCTGATCTGACATTTGGTAAGGAGAACTGACCTGTCTTGCTCCACATTACTCTTTATTCTTCTCGAAACCTACGTGTGAAACAATCACACGCTAAGTCGTTGACTTAGTGAGGCAATAATTAAACATATAACAATAAATTCATGAACGTGCATTCATACCATTGAATCATGACATTTCAATATGCATGTATCTATTGCATGATAACAATATATAATCATGTCATACACACACGCAACATATCTTCTTGTATTACTTTCACTTTTCGTTTGTCTTCCAATTTCATTGCCCATGTATATTATTATCTTTATCAACATCATTATAATTCAAGCAACACATGACATATCACCATAAGTATATACATCACATATATCTTATACATATAAACACATGGCTCATTTACGCGTAGAACATTTCCATATAATTCACATGTCACATATCTCATGTTCTTGCATTCATATAACATACATATTCTCATATATTTTCTATCGTTTCTCACACAATCACATTTATTCATGTATAGTATTTCATCTAAACCGTATAATAATGTCATATACTCATATCACCGAATAACTTCACCTGAATATATCTTTTGTTCGTTTCAATGCTTAATTCATATAACACATAAGTTTTCCTTATGTCATTTATGCTAATTATTCATATACTCTTAGGTTATCTCATAGGTAAATGCTACCTAACTGATCTCATTTTCCATTTATACCAGTTTAATCTATTTATTTAGTTAAATTTTACATAACTCCTATACCATAATTCTCTTTAAGTATACTTCTTCTCTATAACACTTATCTTATAGTTTGACATCATCATTTATACTCAATTCCCTTCACTAATATTATCCTCATATTACTTTATAGTCTAACCTTATTTAACTCATCACCCTTCTCCTGTAGTCATATAAATCTATTATATTGATTCTTATAATTGATCACATTTACTATGTAACATGTATGGTCACTTATCCTATAACCTATTTCACATTCTCATGTAATCATATTAATTCTTATAACTTATCACGCTGCATGCATTCACACAAATCATTTAATACATACTATAATATATATCACATATCCCCAAATCAAACATATACATATGCCTATGATCATACATTCAGGCCTTCTACTAGAGGAGATAGACTTGTCGCAAGTCTTATTTCCGTTAAACATTATAAATTAAATTGTATGCACTCACCTGGCCTCACTAGTCAATTCCAATTTCTTATCTTTCTCCTTGATCGATCTTACTTGTCAATGGTTCTGGAACTCGTTTAAGCTCTGAATCTACATAATTATACATTTTAAGGCAATTATTAGATACCTACACCTTGTAATTTGATACTAGCAACTTAAACGAACTTATTAAACCCATATTCCCAATTTTCCTTTAGGGGGAATCGGTTCCCCCCTATGGGGGTATCGGTTCCCCCATGACATACTGGAAATTCTTGTTCGTTTGAAGGGGTATCGGTTCCCCTTGAATGGGTACCGATTCCCCTTGCCCAGAAATCATATTTTGAGCTCGAAAATCACTTCATTTTCAGCTCAACACATCATACTTCATTCCCTTTAATATTCCTAACTTTCATACACATACTTAAACTCATTTCTACTCCATAATCACTTCTTTAAACTCAAAATTCTATCATTTACATGGCATTCAAGAATCACACTAAATTTCCAACATGTTCTAAAACCCATTCTATCACTTCATATCTCTTAATTTAACCCTTGACAAGTCAAATTCAACTTCACAATCTATTATCTCCTTCCATATCAAAAATTCACTTAAAATCTCATTTTTCTTAATTTCTCATAACTTGTTAATCTTTGAGGTTTAAACCACCTAAAGCTTTCCTTAATCTTTCTTAATATCCCAAGAATCAAAAAAAGCTTTAAAACGAAAGAATTAACCAACTAAAGACCCACTTACCTTATACCATGCTTCACGGTTGAGAGGAGGAAGAAGAAGACTGAAGAATGCTCTGGACTCCTCTTCATACGTGCTTATTACCCTTTATAAAGGGAAATAAAAATCTTCCCTGAAAAATTACCATAGTACCCTTAATATTTCCAAACTTAATCATTAAATCCAACATCAACTTTCTTCAATTAAATCCATGAACTTTTAACTTATTTCGAAATCGAGCACCTAGTTTAAAAAATTTGCAATTTAGTCACTGACCCTGATTTGGGATGTTACAGCAACAGAGCTTCTGGAGGCTTCTTCGAGGTGGCTTCGTGGCACTGGTGGAGTGTCAGCAACGGCGATTGGTGCACTTGGCATCAAAGGCTGAGGCATCTGGAAGCTTCTGGCAACTGGAGAGGCGGCTGCGGCGCGGGGCTTCTGGAAACGGCGACTGGGAGCTAGGGTTTAGAAACCCTAGCTGAAACTCCCAAATGATTTGGGCTTCTCGGGCCTGGTTCAAGTTGGGTTACTGTTGGACCTGATCTGGGCTCCTGGATCTTGTAATTGGGCTTTGTAATATTTAATAAATAATATATAATAATAATTATAATAATAATACTAATAATAATAATTTTAATAATAATAATAAATTTAAATGAAAAAATTGATGTCTACAGCTGCCCCTCTTTACTCATCCTTGTGTTAACAAGAATAGAGCAAAGACGAAAAAGACAATAATTTTTTCATTTGGCTTCTTTTGAGCAGGATGGAAATGTTGAAAACATCATGCACTGAAGGGCTTACAGATGACCCGAAGGTTTTTGAAAACATCAAAAAGCTCCCTAAGGCTTTTTGGAAACATCATGCACTGTAGGACTTATAGATGACACGAAGGTTTGAAAACATCAAAAAGCTCCCGAAGGCTTTTTGGAAACACCATGCACTGTAGGACTTACAGATGACCCTAAGGCTTTGAAAACATCAAAAAGCTCCCGAAGGCTTTTTGGAAACATCATGCACTGTAGGACTTACAGATGACCCTAAGGCTTTGAAAACATCAAAAAGCTCCCGAAGGCTTTTCGGAAACATCATGCACTGTAGGACTTACAGATGACCCTAAGGCTTTGAAAACATCAAAAAGCTCCCGAAGGCTTTTTGGAAACATCATGCACTGTAGGACTTACAGATGACCCTAAGGCTTTGAAAACATCAAAAAGCTCCCGAAGGCTTTTTGGAAACATCATGCACTGTAGGACTTACAGATGACCCTAAGGCTTTGAAAACATCAAAAAGCTCCCGAAGGCTTTTTTGGAAACATCATGCACTGTAGGACTTACAGATGACCCTAAGGCTTTGAAAACATCAAAAAGCTCCCGAAGGCTTTTTGGAAACATCATGCACTGTAGGACTTACAGATGACCCTAAGGCTTTGAAAACATCAAAAAGCTCCCAAGGCTTTTTGGAAACATCATGCACTGCAGGACTTACAGATGTGAGAAATAGTTTACTAAGTAAGAAACTATGAAAATCGTTTTCTTATTTTTCAACAATTTCATTTTTAGAAAAGATTGAATGAGAAACTATGGAAATCGTTTTCTCATTATTTTTCAAAATAACATGTTGATTGGGTAACATGAACCAATCTGAAGATAATGCTCATTTTTGTGGATTGCATCCATCTCTTCTTCAGATATTTGCATGATTTCTGTATTTGTGGTTTTGAATACCTTCTTTGTGTAAGGTATTTTTTACCATGAATCTTCTTGTTCTTTCGAAGATCTATAAAACTTATGTTTGAATGCACTCAGATGTATCAATGTAATGCATTGTCTATTGTGTAAATGATATTCTTATGAATGCATGAATGTTGATGCAATCTTCATTCGACTTCAAAGTGGTGAACTTGGTCTTCCTTCACTTCATCCTTTATTGCCAGGGTTACCTCTGGATATCAGTGTAGAAACTTATGCTATCAAGCTTGTATTTCTGTAGAATCATCTAATCAACTTGTATCTTTGGGTCTTCTTAACTTCATTTAAGTCTTAGAAGAAATGTTTCATTTGTGGAACTCTTGCCGTAGTCAGAGCTATGACCTTGATGTCCCATTTTGTCTTTGGTAACACGGACTTTCTTTGTCTGGACTTGTGTAGAAATCCCATAAAGCTTTCATCTTTGAAAAGAGAATATATCATCTTTAAAAAGAGAATCTATCATCTTTGAAAAGAGAATCTATCATATTTGAAAAGAGAATCTATCATCTTTGAAGAGTGTAGATGTAGATATGTCTGACTCAGCAAGGATTAATTAGGAGAGTAGAGTATGTTCTGATTTAACTCTTGAAACACATCACAAGGAAGATTTATTCAAATTCCTTTCATGTCTCCACATTTAATTGAATCTCGAAAAAGGCAACTTGGACCATATCATGTTGAGATGTTTAACAACAACCTATCATTCAACCTTAGTTGGCTCCACTAGTTTCTTGTTGTCAAAATTTCATCTCTCCTTATGTGGAAAGAAATCTTCATTATATCTCACTTCTAATCTTGGGGTTGAAGAAGACAGATTTCATCTTGGATCAATAAATGGAAACCATATGATTGCAACATTGGTTCAGCATCAGAATAACAGGTTCGTAAAACATTTGACAGTGCATTCATCCTTTCCTGTGGCTTCTGCTCAGATGTTCGTAAAACATTTGACAACACATTCATCCTTTCCTGTGGTTTCTGTTCAAATGTTCGTAAAACATTTGACAATACATTCATCCTTTCCTGTGGCTTCTGCCAAGATTTCTCAATCATTGAAGCTCTTTGCTTAATGTTCAAAACTTTTGAATGACGTCACAAGACCACTTGAGAACAAAACTCATTGGGGATTCAAGTGTAATGTTGGTATGACCAAAAAGTTAGTCAAATTCACAAAATGTGCTGGTGTCGAATTGAATAGGAGATACAACAAATCTTGATATCATCTCTGGCAAAGGCAAATGTGATACTGATCATGCTTTCTTTCATAATGAGAATTGTAGAAAGTAGAAACACATCCGCTATAGGATCTATACACCGAAAGATATTCATGGATTTCTTGCTGTTGGGGATGAAACGTACATGATAAACCCCAAAAAATTTAATTCAGCCTGGCTGGCAATGATAACCTCAGTAACATCGGGAAAGAGCAATATACATAAACTTCTCTCTTCAAAGTCATCAAGTAAACAAAACTGATGTGAAAAATAGCTTCGTAACCTCAACAGTATGGTTGAAATTAACTGATAGGAATCTCAAAGAAATATTTTCAATTATCACCGGCACACAAAAGGCCAAATTTAGAGTTTGAGGTCTCGATGAACTGATCCTTGGATCGAATGGTCTACAAAGGGACCATCTTTGTAGTTTAACACACTGTCATGTGATATATGGTTTAAGAAGATTGGGTATTTGAAACCATACTTGATGAGTATATATTTGTTCAACAACATGATCATAATATAACTGCTTGATGAACGACGCAATTATGTATAGTCAGCTCGACTATCACTGTTTCACCATTTTCATTCTTCACACCTTTCTGTCTCATTGGAAATATTTGTTCAAGTCAATGATCTTGACACAGGATGTTGTGGGCCTTTAGTATGCCCCAACATTGGCTAATACAAGTGTTCAAAAATGCATCAACAGTTCTGATTCTGATTGAAATAGGCTTTCAGCATGCCCCAGCATTTTACTGATAAATATTCAGAATATTTCAACATTTCTGATTCGGATTGAAAAGGGTTTTCAGCATGCCCCAACATTTACTTCTTGTTAATCTGAGCCTTCAAAATGACCCACATGTATCTGTCTGAAGTGAGCTTTCGAGATGCCCCAATATTTTGCTTCTGATTCAACTCTCAATGTATGTTTAACTGGAATATCATGATCCTCCTGAGGTCCAATTTTGACAATGCACTGTGGTGCTTGTAGCTTTCTTCATGCCCCAAATCTGTTTATCTTAAATACTCTCATTCTAGTGTTACTGAACAGTAGTGTTGTCAAGTAACTGGAGAAATTCTCTTTATGTTGTCACAAATTTAAGAAGTACTCAATCATTCTGACATAAACGTCTGAAATGAGGTGACCATTTTCTGTATCTGGAGGGGTCTAGTCAGACATAGCAGTATAAATAGCTTGGTAATACGTTATAGGCTGACACAGTGGCTTATCATCTTTCAGTGAAAGCCATCTCTGAAATATACTTTTATGTGGGAGAGAAACCAATTATGCAAACAGTAATCTGATGCAATAACAAGACTACATATACAGTGGTACAGGCTCTTGAAAATCTACACCCATGCAACATGTTGATTCTGATAATAACTCATCTGATTATGAAGCGATCTTTTAGGATGATTTCACAGATATTGATAGTTCTTCTGATATCGAGGAAATCCTGAATTCTGATTCTGATGAGGAGAATAAACTGTTATACTTGACAAAAATGGGATTCTCAGAGACTGAGGCTTCAATAGCCATGGAGATATGTGCTCCAGATTCATCAATTGCAAAGTTGACATATTTTATATGTGCTGATCCAATGGCTAAGGCTGCTGACGTACTTCTTCCAGTAGAAGGTAGGAATTCATTATACAATGACCCCAATTACAAGTAAAGGCGAAACTTAGGCTATGATTTGTGTGAAAGGAAGAAGCAGAGGAAGCTTGAAAAGAAGCTTCTTAATGAAGACGATCATGCAGTTCATCTTTCAATTTCAATGATTGGTTATGGGATTCCTACCGAACCAGATCAGATAACTCAAAGAACACTTTCAGAAGATGCTATTGGGTCTCCTTATTTCTACTATGAGCAAATTCATCTTTCAAATCCAATGATTGGTTTTGGGGTTCATACCAAACCAAATCAGATAACTCAAAGAACACTTCCAGAAGATGCTATTGAGTCTTCTTATTTCTACTATGATCACATAGCACTTGCTCCAGTTAATGTTTGGACTGGAATATCACAGTACTTATTTGATGTAGAGCCAGAATTTGTAGATTCGAAGCATTTTCATGCTACTACACTGAAAAGGGCTATATTCATAATTCTGCCAATTGAGAACATATTTTCTCTTATCTTGTTTTCTCCACGCACTATACATGATATTTTTCCATTGACGAAGAAATGATGGCCTTCCTTCGAGTGTCCAGAAGTATATTCATGATGAGTGCTGAAAATGGAATTTGGTATGGGTTGGAAGGAATAAAGTTACTCCACTTGAACCTAATGAGGTGGAAATGCTTCTAGGTTTCCTTAAAAACTATACATGAGGAGCTGCTAGAGACATGTTCTCTAGTGATATCAATGTTCTGTCTCTTTTCTCTAAAATCAGTGATGTAGAGGTTGCCTTCAACTGTCTTGGCATACTTTTAAAAACAGATGTGTAAGAACTGAATGATGGTCGGTTGGAGCAATTGATGAGTAGATTTGTCGATTTCGACCTTGTTGTCGATGACATCCATCGTAACAACCTTACTGGAAGAAATAAACATCATTGTGATAAGATAGAAGATTTTTGTTGGTGCATTTTCTTGCAATGACTGCTACGACAACTATCTCTTTTGCTGCTTCAAAATACACACTGCCATAACATACTCTTCCCTAACCATGGACAGGTTTAGTTGATGGTAAAACTGGTTATCTCAACTTTTGGAATCCTGTACGGCATACAAATGTAGAATTTGTTCCAATGTCTTATTCTGTGCCATAAGTCCTCAAATGCAAATTCAGCAATCTTCTGAAGGACATAATGGGTATCATCTTGACAAAGAAAGTGATCGGCATAGAAGAAGTAGCAATGATGTATCAAGACTTGAGCCAGCATCACGGTATAACCAGAGTGCAGGTAGTGACTTGTTCATGGTTCTATATTGTAATCTTCTAGAGAACATAAATTGATGGTTGGGGAAAATAATCAGTCTGGTGATGCTTATCGCCCTCATCATGAGATAAACGATAATCTTTCTTAATGAGATGCTAATAATGTCATAGGAGAGTGTCAAAAGTTCAATTCTCTAGACTTTCTGGCTTTTTGGACCACTTGCCTTCAAAAATGTGAAGTGTTTCATCATTCTGGCATCACTTTTTCTACAATAGAGGTAGATTAGGCAACAACTTGCTTCAAGGACCTTTCTCATTTGAGACTGTCCTGTTTGAAAATGTTTTTTCTCCTTTCTTTATTGAAGAATGAAAGAATTTTGCAAAGTATTACCCCTTTCAGGTTCACAATATAATCAAATCATAAACAATAAGTTTAATGAATATCCAATAAATCAACTACACTTTTAAATCATTCAAAAATCATAGTCCTATGGCAAGTGTCAAAATTATTGACTGATTTAAGGTGTAGGTGGATTTTGGTAAAGTAAGGTTCTTTCAAGTTGGTTCAGTATGTCGCTTCGGGCTTCCACTAACTTGAAGAAATGGTTGTTCATCTTGTAGAGATACTTCTTGATTCCAGAATCTCAGGAAAGTCTTTAGGATGTGCGGTGCTTCATTTAAGAGCTTAAGATCATCTCTTATGTCGTTTGTTGCACCATTCAATATTCGAGCCGCCTTTTCAGGTTTTCAACTCGAATCCTCCTTTGGTTCTAAGATGTTATTTAAAAATTTATATCTTGAACCCTTCTTTTATCATTTTTTATATCATGCATTAAAGATTTTAAAAACAAATTTTTGCAAATAAAAATCAATCTCGAGAGGCGGAATGAATTCTGAAGATATTCTCTTTTAGATGCCTTCAATCTTGCTTTGCTTGACTTGGATCTGCCTTGCTGGGGATTTTTCCATCATCTAGATCCCTCTAGACTGCCAAATTTTGGATTCATTTCCATTTTCTCATATCTTCATCATTTCTTGCTCTTCTTGTTGAATATGGATCTTTGATCCATCTTGTAACTTGAGGCTCCATGAGTCACTCATCTTGATCCAATTTTTTTTTCAGGTTTTTTTTCTGTGATGGATGAGTCTAATACTTCAATTGCTTTGGACGTCTCCTTTTCCTTTTGTCATTTTTTCTTAAGCATAATATCTCTTGACAGAATCTGAGTTTATTTGGTTTCTCAGAACTTTCCTATCTATTTTTGCAAAGATCAACACTTCTCAGGAAAATGCCTCTATTTCCCACGGAAACCTTTATGTAAAGGCAATACTATATCACACTCTTGGAACTCTCTTAGATGTACTTTCTGTTTGTGACCTTTCATCATCCATTTCTGATATATCTGCCCATGGCAAATAGCTTTCAATTGGTTCCCATCAATAAGGTTTAATTGATCAAATCGAAATTGGATACACTCAGTCTTCTTCAATTTTTCTTCCTTTAGGATGGGATCTCAACTTCAATTGATAATACTGCTTCCATCTCATAGACTAAACAATAAGATGTTTCCCCAATAAATGTTCGCACTGTAATTCAATATGCATATAAGGCAAAAGGTAGCTTCTCGTGCTAATCCTTGTAAGCTTCAATGGTTTTTGTAATGATCTTCTTAATGTTCTTAGTTGCTCCTGCAAATGCATCATTCATCTTTAGGCGATATGACACTGAGTTGGCATGTTTGATATGTGCGCGAAGTTCAGTCATCTTATGGAAGTCCTTGTAACAAGAGATATCTCCAGGGGGATGAATATTCAAGATTAACTTTACTTACATGAAAAATATAATTAATGCATGATATATTTATTTCAATCAATCATTTTTTCTTTTCTGAGTATGCTCCAATTATCTTCAATAAGTTGGTCCATGATGCCTCATCTCGTCTCTTCTTATAGTAAGATTCACGGATAATTGAAAGTTTGGTTCTTTTGAGGTCTTTTGGTTTATGATGGTTTTGTATTTGGAAGGACCAATGTGTGACTTTTGAAGTCGTATATGTAATGGAATGTAGTATAATCAATTAACTCTACCCAAAAAGGTAAACATCTGGAGTAGGTGTCTCAAAAACAGGTAGAGACATTACTTCAGAGTCTCAGATAAATGTAGTGTCAGGATTTGGTTTTGGTAAGGGTCGAGTAATTGGCATTGGATGGGATATTGAAGATATAATTTTATCACTTGCCAATAGATCTATAACTCTTGAAAAATTAAAAGAATATTTAATCTACTTGATACTCAATAATCTTAAGGTTAAAACTTGATTCCTTGCTCACAACCATAAAAGCAATACATATTTATTTATTGCACAAAAGGTGGAGGAAGGAAAAAAAACAAATTCAAACAAGATGCTAAAAACAGAAAGTACTACAGTGGTAGATAACACTTCCACTTATTTATTTATTATGCCTCATTACTATAATGGTATGTAATAGGATCAGGGTTCTTTTCTTCATTTTCCCCCCATTTCTTGATCATTTCTTGTGTCAAAACCCCTTTGTCCACAAGCATCTCAATTCTTTTAACAGTGGCCTACAATTGCCTGTAGAATGCCCCTTTACCCCCAAGTGGAAATTACAAACACTATCTTGATCATAGCTATGAGCAGAAGGGTTTGATGTCACTTTAGTTGGTCTTGGTGTGATGTATTGACCTTTAACCAAATGAGGATACAAGTCTGAAATGGAAGTTTGGAATACTTCCAAAGTTTTCTTGATCGCATGACTTTCTTTGGTCGATCCGAACAGTTGCTTGCTCTTTTTCTTTTGCAATTACGAGGACTCTGGATGCGACACTCATTCACATCATCAGCTTTCATTTTTTGATCCGTCAGGCTCTTGGATGTGACTTTTGAGTTTTCTTTACTGATTACATTCTCAATTAAATCTCCACTTGTCATAAGATTCTCAAATTCCTTCGTCGGATTTGCCTGCATTAACTCGCAGAAAGGAGTGGGAATGGAATCCCGAAACATATGTGATATCTCTTCTTCTAACATGGGAGGTTGAACTTGTGCTGCCATTCCTCTCCATCTGAGGGCATATTCTTGAAATCTTTCATTGGCTTTCTTCTTTATTCTTCGAAGATCCATACGTGTTGGAGCTAAGCCTTTAACATACCGATATTGTCCCAAAAATGCATCAGCTAGATCTACCCATCTATTGATTTGTTCTTGGGTCAACTGATTGTACCAAACTACTACTGGGCCAACAAGACTATCATGGAAAGAATGAATTAACAGATCATCAGAACTCAAATATCCTTCCATTTTTCTGCAAAACATTCTCAAATGGATTAAGGGACAACTGGTGCCATCATATTTCTCAAAATCAGGCATTTTGAATTCATGAGGAATAATCAAATCTGGAACCAAGCTGAGCTTTCTCGCTTCTAATTCTTTGTGGGAAGTATCAACACATTTCATATTTTTGATTGCTTCATCCATCTTCTTGAATCTTTCCTCATATTGCGAATAATGAACAAGGCTATTCTTTGGGTTCAATTGGGATGCCCCAGAGGGTTTTACCATTTTCGACTCTTCAATCTGACAGCATGGTTGCTCTTTATCAATTATCTCTTCTTTATCAGATGTCACATACTGAATTTGATTTGATCCATCTGGTACTGAATCTGATGTTTCTTTCCTTATATCCGGAGGTAACCCTGTCAATTGTTCTGGCCACTGGTCTTGTAGTCCCTCATAAGATTGCTCCATTGTTTTCAATGATGATGGTAAAGTAAAATGAATGAATGACATTGGTTTTACTGTTACAAAACCTTTCATTAATTATTAACATGTTTTTATAATTAAAGTACATAACAGTACTTAAATAAAAATGTGAAAAATGCATAAATGGAAAAATAAGAATGCAAAATGTGCAATTCAAAGATATAAAAAGTAAAAATACAAAATGAAAATGCACAGATACAAAATGTAAATGCATGTATGAAAAGGTGTTACTTAAGAGTGATCATCTTAGAACATATTTCATTGAACACAAAAGCTTCAGTAAATCAAACAAAACTTTTACATGTAGGGGACAACTTTCAGTCCTAACTTCAACAGAACTTTACATATAGGGAATAACTTTCCCATTTTCTTCTCTAAAACCAAGTTAGTTTATCAGCTTATGGGCCATATTGCTTGTCTAGACTGTAGCTTCTTCCATGACATTCTGGTGTTCTTTCATCTCCTATGTCAATTCTTGGAGTTGATCATTTTCCTTTGTGAGAGAACATTTGTGTTCAAAAAGTTTTTGGACAAGATCTTCATGTATGTTGCAACTCTTTTTCAGTTTGGTGACCCCTACTATCCACTCTTCTGGGGTGTTTCCTATACCAGCATTTTGAAAGGCTTGACTGACCTTCTGGAAGTCTTCATGTATGGTTTCCATTTTGGTGCTCAATTTATCGTTTTCAATCTTCAAATGACGTATTTGAGCTTCAAACCTCAGCAAATTTTCTTCTCTTTGGGCGCCCCTACTGATATTTTTACCTTTGAAGACTTTTGGTATTAATCTATCAGGACCCTTGGTTACCAAACTAGGTCGATCATTTACCATAAATTGTAAGGTTCCATGATCCAAAAGACTTTGGACTCGACGTTTGAAGGCAAGACAATTCTCGATGGTATGTCCTTGAGCTCCGGCATGATATTCACAATGAACGTTGATGTCATACCAATTCGGATACGGAGGTTGGAACGGTTTTATATAATATGGATCCACTTCTCGTGCTTCAAGTAGCTTCTCATACAACTCTTTATATGATATGGAGATAGTATCAAGATAAGAACCACCTTTTGTCTTGGATTGAACCTGAGTTTTAGACATCGGGAGCAGACCAAACTTTGATGATTTCTGATTACATGATTTCTTCTTATCTCTGAGAGCTTTTACAGTGGTCACCATTTCTTTGGTATCTCCAGACGATTTGTGAATACGAATGATGACTGTCTGTAATTTCTCAAGTTGGTTAGGATCAGAAGTCCCTTGCATATCTGAAATTGCAGGATTATCTTTATTAAGCTTTCTCTCTTTCTGTGCAGGAATCTCTTCTCTTTTGGCCAAAACAGATATTCTTTCCATCATCTTGGACATCTGCTCTCTTATCTCACGTATCTCCTTTTGATCTTTAATGGGCATACAATCTTTGGGTGCATAGCTCTCCTCTATCCTTGGAGTTCCCTCAGGATGCCATTCCACGGTTGCGTCATATTTTGTTCGATCATAAAACTTTTTGTCCATTTATGATTTCTTTCCAATTTGATGAACAGTCTTTCCAGTTAACACCTTTGGTCATGATCATGCAATGCAAACAAAAGAAAACAATATAAACAAATTAAAGCAAAAATAACATGCATATGAAAATAAGAAAAAATAAAATGGTTAATACCAACTAATTGAAAGAAAAAATTTATTTATCATGGTATATAATAAATCCTAACCTCATGCTTTCTAGTTCCATGCTTTTTTTGGAAAATTTAATATAACCGCATGATTTCTAGTTCACATGCATTTATTTAGGAAAAAGAAAAGGAAATAAAATAAATTAAAAGCTATAGCTTATTTCTCCTTTGTGTATACCTACTGAAATGGTTTCAGATCGGGAGAGTTTCTAGGGTTTATTATATGCAGGTTTTCAGTTCTAGGAGTAAAGGTACTCGAATTGTCCTTGTTAGTGCCCCCTTGGGCTGTTAACCCTCAATCCTAGTCCATCACAGACTAAAGTGGATCGAGTTCAATTCGAGGGGATACATTTCTCTATGCCTGACACGGAGAATAAATTCTCACGAAGACATAGAGCATATGAACCCCGAAAGTTACTGGCTAGGTCTGACACGGAGAATAAATTCTCACGAAGACGTCGCTTTCACTCCCACTTAAAAGGGACAAACTCAATTATAGAGCTTTATGTTATGCAATGCAAGTGTGTGTGTGAGGAGAAATATTCAAACCTCTAACAGATAAATAAATAATTAATACCTGAATAAAAAACAATATTAATATAAAAATAATAAAAAATAAAAAATTTGAAAGAAAAGAATTAAAAATTAAATAAATGAATTTTTAATTTCTAATTAATAGAGACAATTTATAATTGATTTTAAAGTTTGACAGTCCCCAGCGGAGTCGCCAAGCTGTCGTAACCGGTTTTCGTCCGGGCACGAAATTTTTTATTTGGCGGGAAAAGTGATGTGAATAAATGGTTTTTAAAAATAATTTGGGTGTCGCCATCGGCCTTTTGGGTTAGGTAGGTCAAATACCTAAAAATTATCTTTTAAAAGAGTTTTAAGAAAACATCAGTTAAAAGATGAACTGATCTGCGTTTATAACCAAAAATTCGTTCTTTTTAATAATAAAAAGGGATTCGTAGTCGGTTACGTTTAGGGAAGGATTAGCACCCCTACAACGTCCAAAATTGGTACTTTTTAATTATAAATTGTCTCTATTATTAGAAATTTAAAAATTCAAAGATATATTTAATTCATAATTCTACTATTTCAAATAATTTTAAGAAAATATATTAATATACATAAATAAGATATTTACTTATTTAGAAATATCAGAAAAGAGCTTCTAGGTACCTTAAGACAGCTCTTTTCTTTTATATTAAAAATAAATAAATATCAAAATATGATTATTTTTCTTAAAAGTAATTTATAAAATTAAATTTATAAATAGGAAAATAGAATAAATAAATAAATATTATATATATATTTATATAACTTAATAATAAAAATAATCATGAAGATATATATCAAAAGTAATAATAAAATAAAATAATAATAATTAAAATGAAAGAAAACAAAAGTAATAATATTAAAACTATTGGATCATATTCATAAATATATGAACCTAAAATGTAAAAATAATAAAACTTATGGTTAAAATTAAGATTATATAAAATTTAATGATCAAATTATAAAATATAAATATTTAAGAGACATGGTTAGAATTATCATAAAATATAAATACTAGTAGTATAATTAGCCATTAATTATTTAATAGGTGATTAAATAGAAATATTAAAATTATTAGGGACTAAATGTGATATTTATCCTAAATATATTATTTAATACTGGTAAGGACTAAAACATAATAAAATAAAATTCGAATACTGAATTAGAACATTCAGAAGTTAGTTTTAGTGACTAAAATGAATAATTACAAAACTCGGATGGCTACGAAAGGGGTTTAGCCATACATGTAAATTACGCATATACCCCTTCCCAAAACGACGTCGTTCGGGAAGGGGTATATACCCCTTCATAGCTGGCCCGAAGGGCCAGCAGCCTCATTGTTCTCTTCTTCTTCTTCTCTCAAAAACGAGAGAAGAAGAAGCTCTCTCTTCCTTCTCTATTAATTCCCTCACCGGAGGGAATTTCGGCGCCGATAGCCACCGCCAACCTCACCGCCGGCCACCGCCTCCGGTGGCCAGAAAATAAAACTTTATACCACAACGTAGATCGGATCGTCCTAATGACGATTCCGGTATTTGTTTACCTTAAAAAGCTCCCAATCGGAGCAAATCTATAAAAATACCTTCGATTTTCAAAGGTTTGTTGTGGAGCGTGGAGGCGCGTGGTTACTCCGGTGGTGGTGTGGCTTTCCTCGGTAAGGTTTCTTTCGATTTTTATCTCGTTATTTTGGTGTTTGATGGTGGTTGGATTGCTTGCTGTTGGTGTTGTTGTCTCCCGTTTGCTGGCTGTCCTCTTTCTTTCGTAGGTGGTCGATGGCTTTATAGCCATCATCAAGACGCTCATCGGACCGGTTAAAGGAAAGGAGTTCGGTGAGTCACCGAGCTATGTGGTGACTCACCATAGAGCTCGACATGGACGGTCGGTGTTGTAGCAACAGAGCTTCTGGAGGCTTCTTCGAGGTGGCTTCGTGGCGCTGGTGGAGTGTCGGCAACGGCGATTGGAGCACTTGGCATCAAAGGCTGAGGCATCTGGAAGCTTCTGGCAGCTGGAGAGGCGCTGCTGCGGCGCAGGGCTTCTGGAAACGGCGGCTGGGAGCTAGGGTTTAGAAACCCTAGCTGAAACTCCCAAATGATTTGGGCTTCTCGGGCCTGGTTCAAGTTGGGTTACTGTTGGACCTGATCTGGGCTCCTGGATCTTGTAATTGGGCTTTGTAATATTTAATAAATAAAATATAATAATAATTATAAATAATACTAATAATAATAATTTTAATAATAATAATAAATTTAAATGAAAAAATTGATGTCTACAATAAGAGTGTAGGATCTTTGTGCTGTGGTTTTTTTTTTTTTTGGAAAGAAAACGATCTTTATGATATTAGCCAAGAATGGCATCATCACAACTCGAAGAGTTACATGGGTAGCAACTCAATTGGTAGAGCACAGGGTTCTTAATCTTAAGGTCGTAGGATTGAGTCTCATGGAGGGTATTTCATAATTCGGAGGTCTCCTACAAAAGGGCAACTTACTATTTTACCTCCCCTTATCCCATTACATGTAGAAATAAGATCCACTAAAGTGTGAGCAGCAATATTTTTTTTGAATTAATCACGAATTTTTTGTGTAGAATATTAAGTCGCTTTTACTCGAATAACTTACCATTTGTATCTCAATTATAACCCTCCATTTAAGATGAAATTTGAACACTTACACTTATTCATAGGAAAAAGATAAGAAAACCCTGGCGGTCCCAAAGAGAAACAGTCGAGACAAGTGGTGCAGGGCTGCAGCTGAGCCTGGGAGCAAAGCGTAGACTCCAAAGCTCACATCGTATATTCCAATTCCAATTCCAATTCAATCCAATGCTTTCTGTTGTTGTTGATGCTACTTGCTTCATCGTCCCTTTATTCATTTCTGTCCCCCAATTTTGTTAATCTGAGAAGGATGAGATCAACCACCGCATTTCCATCATCTCTCTTCATCGCACCCCAAACCCCATCCTTTCTTCCTCGCCGTGGCAGCAGCCTCTCCTTCTTCACATCTCCAGCTTCATTTGTATGTTATCAAAGATCCTCCAACTCCCGAATACTGCGTATCTCTGCTTCTCTGCTGCACAGAGACGCTGACATTGCTTGGTTCCCTCCCGAACCTAATTCTCTACCCGACGAATATGGGGGTTGGGCCGCTATTCAAGCTCCTCCAACTCCCAGAACAAGGAAAAAAGGTTCTTTCTTGAAGAATTCTTATTTGAATAAGCGTTGGGTCGAATTAGAAAAGCGTTTCTTTTTTTTGTTGTTCTGCAGGATTTTCTTCTATTTTAGTTGGGTGTGCTATTGGGTCTTCACTTGCTATTGCAATTTCCATTGCATACTTTTTGTTCTACAGAAAAGGTGGGTTCTTTCTTTGATCAAGACTTGCTTTTACTTGCAAGAATGAATACAATGGTTTGTTTGAACTCGTGCTTAGTGCATTTCAATTGAGATTTGCAGGGTTTAAGTTTGAACTCAGGTGTCCATTGAATACTTTTCACGGGGTGTTTAGCTGCAGGGAGGCGAAAAGTGGCCATACCGAAGCTAGGGACTATCTTGAATCTGATGAAGAGGCTGCTGAGGCAGTACCCGACTATGTACCTCTTGCTGTTACCGAAATTGTTCCTTCAGGTGCGGCAGTCAATTATATAGATCATTTCAGTTCTCTGGTTTTCTTTATGTTTCAACATTTTAGATAGCCTTCTGTTGGACGGATAGAACAAGATAAACTATTGCAACCGAAGCTTCTAACTTTAATGTGTTATTGAGACCATAGTTTCAAACAATAGAATAATTCTATTCTATTTGATTTATGAGCCAAACTCTGTAGAAAAATTGTTCTTCCTTGACACTTTCAGCTCCTAGTCATAATCGTGAGCGCATTGTAGTACGTGTTGCTGTTGATTCCACTCAGCAGGAAGCTTTGTCGGTTCTAAAGAAGCTGAAGGCTTGTTTCTTGAAACTTGTTTTATGTAAAATCATCTCTGGTCCTTTTCAAATGAACTGCATATGATTGTATTTTGTAATTAAGGCTTGCAGATCATTGAAGATGATGTAAGACCTGATGAATTATGCACGAGAAGGGAATATGCCAGATGGCTTGTTTGTACGAGTTCATTATTGGAAAGGTGATAGTTGTCCTGTACTTCTCTTTTGGGAATGGTTTGAAATTGAAAATAGGAAGCTATAAGAACATTCTTTTGCATGATCTGATCTGATTTGGAAACCTATTATCTTTTAGGAACCCTAGGCACAGGATTGTTCCATCCATTGCACTCTCTGGGTCAGAAACTGCAGCCTTTGATGATGTTAGTGCCGATGACCCAGATTTTGAGTCCATTCAAGGTAAAGCTCAATTTGACACTTCCATGTAAAAAAGAAAGAATATAGGGATGACAATTAAGAGTTGTTCTCCTTTGAACTTTGGATTTAGCTTTGGCAGAGGTAGGCATCATTCCCAGCAAGCTTTCAGGCAGGAACACTGCTTCTGAGGGTTCAAAAGGAGTCTTCTTCTTTCCTGACCGGTAAAGCTGCAGACATTCACAAATTCATCAATTATTGAAAAGTACTTTTTGACTCAGCGAAGTAACCTGTTCTTCTAGATTTATTTCTCGAGAGGATCTTATAAACTGGAAAGCCTTGGTAGAGTATGACTTTGAGCCAGGAGTAATGGAGCAGGTACAATAAATCCCCCTGACGACCATCTGTTAGAATTTCTTTTATGTGCTTCTGAACTGTTGACTGATGCTTCACCAGTCTTTTCATAGCTCTTAAAACCTAACTTGTGTACAGTCCAGATATCAAGGACAAAGGTAGATTTTATGGATTTGAAGGAGATCAGTCCAGATTTGTCACCTGGAATTTTGATAGACATGTTGGGTGGAGAAAAGAGCATACTCAGAAAAGTTTTTGGTACAATTCTTATCTTGATTTGTTACTCACATTCATACGCAATACCTTCGACTTGACTTTTCTTCTTCCTTTCAAGTAAGTATTTAATATGTAAATGGTAGGAATACTCTTGGGTGGTATCACTTTTCTAGATAGCACTGAAAACTGACTACCATGTCATGTACGAGAGGATATCATGAGTGGTTTTGCCAAGAAAGTGCGAAGAGCTAATGCTAAACTAAGGCAAAGATACGAATGGGCAGAGTTATTTTTTATGCTATTCTTCTGTCTAAGATGGCAAATCAAGCACCACATTCACTTACTGTGCTTCATACAAATCCATATTTAAATTTTGTAGGACAAAGCAAGCGTTTTCAACCGAATAAACCTTCATCAAAAGCACAAGCAGCAGTGGCTTTGACAAGTGGCAGGATGGCAGAAGCAATTTCCAATGAGTTGTTGAAGCTGGAAATGGAGAGTTCTTCAAAAGAGCTGAAATGAAAGAAATCAAGTCCGAGTTGCTTGAAAAGGGAGAAATACAGAGTTTTTGGAATGAAAAGCTGGATGAAGAAAGAGCCAGAGGTTCTGAGGTGGAGAAGCTTTACTTTTTGGCAGTTCAGGACCTGGAACAGGAGAAGATTGTTCAGGAGAAATATGCTGCTGAGTCTTTGAAGGAAAAGGCAGCAATGGACTGCCAGTGGCTACTGGTTTCTAGTCTGAAAGAAGAGGTTGCACAGATGTCAGGAAGGCTTGCATCTGAGAGGACTATGTATGTTACTGAGCGGAGTAAGTTGCAAGATATGCACAATGCTTTACAATCCAAATTAGAAGGAATACTTGATGCAAAATCCATTCTGGAAGCTGAGATAAAAGCTATCAAGATTCTCAAGTAAGTGCTGAATTTGCTTACCCCCTCCACACTTTTCCATGCGTTAATGCTTGTGTCACAAGCTGGTTTACTCGACTCAGTAGGCGTATCCTATAGTAATGTAAAATTATTACTTGGAAGAACTCCTTGGTTCCTGACCTATCTCACTACATTTTATTTTAGAATGTACTGATACATAGTTTTAATTAAGAAAAACAATGAATTCAATTGCAGATCCTGGGTAGAGGATGAAGCAAGAAAAAGCCAAGGCCGAGCTAAGGTCCTTGAGGAGGTGGGACGAAGATGGAAATGGGATGACCAAGCTTGATTGTCAAAAATAGATTCGGCACTGACTGGTTGAAAATGTTAGAACATAGGAAGACTAAATAAGAAATTCCATGGAGAGATGAAATGCAACATGAGAAAATCTTTATTGTTTCGGTGAGCAGTGTTCAATGTGTTGATATTTGGATTTTATCATCTTCTCATTTTTCATGTACTTCTTACCTTTTCATATTAGTTAACTGTTGAAGAACTAAATGGCATGGAAGAATTCGGGAATCAATCATGTGTGCATTCATACCGCATGCTGTCTTCTTTTCATTGATTCTCATCAAAAGAACATTTTTTATAATGTTACTTGCAAGAACGGATACAATTACATTGCGTAATCAGATCAATGAGTTAATACCCTCTGTTAACCGAATACAGATAAGTTCATACCCTACGAATACGTAAATATTGACAAAGAATAATACTTTCTCTCCAAGCTTAAGCTATTCTGTTCACTGCTTGTTTGTCAGTAACAGTAACAGTTTGGAACCGGGTATCTTATGTCTGATCTATATTTTAGTACCTGTTTTTTTTTGTCTTTACTGTTCAATGTTCTTCAACTACGAGTCTGCTGTAAGAAACTAAGAATCCTGGGTTTATTTATGTGCATATCAAAATACGCACTTTACTGAAAAGAAAAGAAAAATCAAAATCAAAATCAATCCCAAGGCCAAGAAAATTTCAATCCTCCAAAGTTGAGGGCCGTGAGGAGTCACAGGAGAGCTATGAACCACCTGCTGTTTTGGATAATATATTGTCTGCTATTCTGCCCACTTGATCCCGCTCGAATTTCACCATGAAAATGACTTCCTTCAGCGTTTTCTTCCCGAGAAATTGCGCATTGATTAGTTAACACCAAAAAATTCCTCGGCCAGAAAAAATAAAAGGAATCTTCTGGGTTATATTTATCCATTCCCGTAGATAAATTTGTCTGCTCTTTCATTTCCATCATCGCCATATTAACAGAACTCAATTTGCTTATTTTTCTTGTACCAGTCGAGCCAATTGCATAATGCAACTTTAATTTTCAATTCCGCGAATTTCACCAGAAACCCACTATTGGTTTTACAAAGTTTTGGAAAATATTAAGGATTTTTAGTCTGATACAGCTAAGACGTGCTATGATGCGTATTATCCATACGTAATTACAGCCGCAGATGATTTCATTTTTGTGGCTCAGAAAGAGACATGGATGTCTTTCATTTCATCAAATAAAACCTACCAATATCAAAATCTAAAGAAAAATCTAAAATGTCCAACAATGTCAATCCCCAAAAAGTTAGTTTTATATTGGTTTTTGCTTGGATGCATCATTCACCTGAGCATTCGCTTCGGTCCATTAAGCAAACGGCTGGGAATCAAGTTCCAGGCTTTACTATGGCTTGGGTCCAAAAAAGTCTCATGCTTTCCCTTTAATCTTCCAAAATCTTGATTATTAGAGATTTAATCGGACCCATAATTTAGTTGGGACAGAAACATTGAATTAAATAGACACGTACCCTTGCCTTAAACAAAAAATACGAGACTTTTTTAGCAAGCTTGCCTTTTTGTTCAAATTTACAGTTTCTGGTATCCTTTTCAGCTTTGGTTTCGGCCGTGTTTTTCACTGTACATCACTTTCCGTTAGGTTTTAGTCCTATCCTTTGAGTAAATTTTCATTCTTATCGGAAGCAAAACTGACCACTTGTTTTTGGTTGTTGCTGTAGCTATTAGCAAGACAGGTGTTTTGGATTCTACTTAGCAAGTGAATTTGTGTGTAACAGAAAAAGGTTTTTCATTGAATGGTCTACAAATCTGATAACATGATAATGCTACTGGTTTAGGAACGTTTCTATCCGGATTGGCTATTATAGTTCAACCATATTTTCAACTCTCAAGCTAGGTTCTCCTGCTTGAATTTGCAACAGGATAACATTTACAAGCTCTTGCATTTAAAGGGTCATAATGGTTTAAGATAATAATGATGGGAGATGAGGAGAAGTGGAGTAGGGATGTCTATTGGGTATCTTTTTCCTGTAGGTGAGTGGAGGAAGAGGGTTTTTATATACACAAATCCTAAATGCTAGTCAGAGTCCTTCTTGCCGCTTCAATTGCAGCTCTTGCAGTCAAGCGGCTTAATGCCAAAAACTCAAAGTCATCAAAATCTTCAGGTACCCAGCTTTTAAATTTCTTAATTTTTCAATTTTTAGAATCCCAGGGCATAGTTCGGTAAGGAAAAAAGGTGAAAGATTGCATGTTTCTTCATCGATTGATAGTTTCCAATTATGGAAATCTACTTCTTCATGGTTTACTTTAATTGTTAACCTATGGTTTTGTCATTCTTTTTTACTCATGTGGTATTTGGGCTTCATTATGTTTTGTTAACTTGTTCTCTGATGACACTGAAACTCAGAAAATGAGGACAACAAGAAGCAGTTTAGATATCACGATGATGGCTTCAAGGGAAAAGATGTAAGTATATATGTAACCTTCTTCGATCGAAATTATCGTCTAAGAAATATTGGCTGGTCCTTTATTAGTTATTTTCTACCAATGATTGATATGTGATGTATTTTACAGGGTGAGGAAGAAGAGGAGGAAGAAGTTAAATTGATTAGCAGCATATTTAATCGAGCTAACGATAACCGATCAGATATTGGTGATGAAGATTTTCTACCTGAGTTTGAAGATCTTCTCTCCGGGGAAATTGAATATCCATTACCTACTGACAAATATGACAGGGAAGAGAAAGAAAAAATGTATGAAACTGAGATGGCAAACAATGCGAGTGAACTGGAAAGGTTGCGCAATTTAGTAAAGGAACTGGAGGAGAGGGAAGTAAAGCTCGAGGGTGAATTGCTTGAGTACTATGGTTTAAAGGAGCAGGAATCAGATATTACTGAATTACAAAGGCAGCTGAAGATCAAGACAGTTGAAATCGACATGCTGAATATTACCATAAACTCTTTGCAGGCCGAGAGGAAGAAGCTTCAAGGGGAGATTGCTCGTGGAGCTTCTGTAAAGAAGGAGCTGGAGGTGGCAAGGAACAAAATCAAGGAGCTACAAAGGCAAATTCAGCTTGATGCTAACCAAACAAAAGCTCAGTTATTGTTTCTCAAGCAAGAAGTTTCTACTCTTCAATCCAAAGAGCAAGAAGCCATCAACAGTGACGCTGAGATTGAGAAGAAATTGAAAGCTTTGAAGGAGTTAGAAATTGAAGTTGTGGAGCTTAGGAGAAAGAATAAAGAGCTTCAGCATGAAAAGCGGGAGTTAACTGTTAAACTGGATGCCGCTGAAGCGAAAATAGCCTCCCTTTCCAACATGACAGAGGCAAGTCCCACGGAAATTTCCTATGTATTAGATTCTGAACTCATGTAAATGATTGGAAGCCTTTTAGTCTTAACTGTGTAAGGATTTTACCGAGTAAGACCAACATAAGAAAATTGCAAACTGCATGAAAACTTACATTGTTGCAGCTTAGGTTTGTTGAGATGATTATTAGCCGAATATTTATTGATGACATTTCCCTTTAAAATTCAGAAGCCTGAACATTTTACTATAGAAAAACGAAAAGAAAAGGTCAGCAAGCTAGCAACATGGTTTAGAAGATTTTCAGGGAATGCTATGATACAGATTTTGGAAAATTATTTCATAAGCTAAACAAATCAGTCCTAGGCTGTATGACCAGTAATAACATAAGTGTTCTAGTTTGTAGTTTGTTCTTATATGTGATTTTTTTCTTCTGTCTTATGTTATCACAGACTGAAATTACAGCCAGGGCAAGAGAAGAGGTCAATGCATTAAAACATGCAAATGAGGATCTGCTAAAGCAAGTAGAAGGACTTCAGATGAACAGATTTAGCGAAGTTGAAGAACTAGTGTACCTTCGTTGGGTCAATGCATGCTTGAGATACGAACTCCGTAATTACCAGACACCTGGAGGAAAAATATCTGCTCGTGATCTCAATAAAAGTCTAAGCCCCAAGTCCCAAGAGAAGGCTAAAAGGTTACTATTAGAATATGCAGGGTCAGAACGTGGGCAAGGCGACACAGATCTTGAAAGCAACTACTCTCATCCATCCTCTCCTGGAAGTGAGGATTTTGATAAAGCTTCCATCGACAGTTCTAACAGTAGATATAGCAATCTCAGTAGAGACCTGGCTTAATCCAAAAGCTGAAGAAATGGGGCAAGAGCAAAGATGATTCAAGTGCTTTTTCATCACCGGCCAGATCCTTCTCTGGTGGCTCTCCAAGCAGGACTAGCTTGAGCCTCCGCAATCGGGGTCCATTAGAATCACTTATGCTAAGGAATGCAGGTGATGGTGTTGCAATCACAACTTTTGGTAAAATGGACCAGGAATCCACTGATTCGCCGGATGCTTCTTCTCTTCCAAACATTAGAACACAACCTTCTGGTGACTCTTTGAATTCTGTTTCAACATCATTCCACTTAATGTCTAAATCTGTAGATGGAATTCTAGAGGAAAAATATCCTGCTTATAAGGACCGCCATAAGTTGGCCATGGAGAGGGAGAAACAAATTAAGAAAAAAGCAGAACAAGCTAGGGCTGAGAGGTTTGGCGAGAACTCAAACTTTGAGTCTAGAGCAAAGGCACCTGTAACTTTACCACCAAAACTTGCTCAAATAAAGGAGAAGACCGTTGTTTCTGGTGACACAAGCGAACAATCCAATGGCGACAAGACTGTAGACTCCCAAACTATAAGCAAGATGAAACTTGCTCACATTGAAAAGAGGGCACCTAGGGTGCCCAGACCACCACCAAAGCCATCCAGTGGCAGTTCTGCTGGCACAGATACTGCTACAACAGGACAACTTCCCGCTCCACCTCCACTACCCGGTGCACCACCACCACCACCGCCACCTCCTGGTGGACGACCACCACCTCCTCCTCCTCCAGGCAGCCTACCCAGAGGGGCAGGCAGTGGTGATAAAGTTCACCGAGCTCCTGAACTTGTTGAATTTTATCAGACATTGATGAACGAGAGTCAAAGAAGGAAACTTCAAGTTTGATTTCTACAACATCTAATACATCAGATGCTAGGAGCAACATGATCGGAGAGATTGAGAATAGATCATCATTCCTGTTAGCTGTATGTTAAAGTTTTCCTTTCCATCCATTTATCTGCTTACCTTCAGATCAAGTGTAGGTGTTTTTTAACCAATTTTAACATATGAGACCATATGGATTCATCCAGGTAAAAGCTGACGTGGAATCGCAAGGTGACTTTGTTCAGTCCTTGGCCACTGAAGTTCGAGCAGCTTCTTTCACCAACATAGAAGACCTGGTAGCTTTTGTAAATTGGCTAGATGAGGAACTTTCCTTCTTGGTATGGAATAAAATATTCAAGATTTAAAATATGCATTTCTGTTTCTAGTAGTGGTAATTTGAATTTGAAAGATTTCTTATTGCACAAAAAAGCACAGATTTTTGAGGTAATATGGCAGAAGATGCATCTTGGAACTAAACCATGGGTCTAAGACGCTATATTTTGCTCTCCATTGTCTGCTCTATTTTTTACCAGTCATTATGGAAGACTTAATATCGTTTCTTTGTGGCAAGATGTACTATAATACATGGAACCAGTTGTTCATGTTGTCCAACAGATTCACTAGAAATTGTATGTCTAGTGTCTACTATATTTGCTGAATTATCTTTCTGCGCTGTGTAGGTTGATGAACGTGCAGTTCTCAAGCACTTTGATTGGCCTGAAGGAAAGGCTGATGCATTAAGAGAGGCAGCTTTGAATACCAGGACCTAGTGAAGTTGGAGAAGCAGGTCTCTTCCTTTGTTGATGATCCCAACCTTCCATGTGAAGCTGCTCTGAAGAAGATG
The DNA here is from genome assembly GCF_006381635.1 of Hibiscus syriacus. Taxonomy (NCBI): domain Eukaryota; kingdom Viridiplantae; phylum Streptophyta; class Magnoliopsida; order Malvales; family Malvaceae; genus Hibiscus; species Hibiscus syriacus. Next base: position 756,318 of record NW_024063353.1, on the reverse strand, counting down.
TACAAATTGCTTGAAAAGTAAGTCAATTCAGATTCATTTGGTTTAATTTCTGAACTTGGAAGCAATACTCTCCTTAAAGTAATAAAATCTAAATAGGACTATTCTTCTAGTTTTCCTTAAGGGTCATGTCAGTATAAATTATCAATCTTGTAGAATGGTAGAGATGCAGTCTCTCTTGTCATATTCTGATTTGCTATTTCATTTTGTTGTTGTTGTTGTTGTTCAGAATGGAACAAAGTGTATATGCACTTTTACGTACAAGAGACATGGCTGTTGCACGATACAAGGAGTTTGGAATTCCAGTTAATTGGTTATTAGATTCTGGGATTGTTGGCAAGGTATGAACCATAACAATAAATTAAAAGGTTTGGTTTCGTTATACATGGAACACAGCTCAGTAAGTGGCTCATTGTTATGATGAATCTATGATGTAACTGCTAGTACGGATGAAACTACCACAACAAATGGAAAATTAGTAGTATATCTTTCGCCTGCTATAAAATGTGATCATAAATCTATGTTTTTCTTCTGCATAATGCAGATCAAACTTTCATCTGTTCAATTGGCAAGGAAATATATGAAACGCGTAGCATCAGAACTTGATGCATTGACTGGACCGGAAAAAGAACCCAACCGAGAGTTTATACTTCTGCAAGGGGTCCGTTTTGCTTTCCGTGTTCATCAGGTATTTAGCTTTGTACTTGGTTCCCTTGTTCAAGATGTCTAGTTTAAGATCTTTACTACGCAAATTCTGATTGTGTTGTAATCTGACGAATTACTTGTATTGCTTCAAGTAATACTGTTTGAACTGTTAATGAGTGACTAGATTTCTTTTCTCTGCCAGTTCGCGGGTGGTTTTGATGCGGAAAGCATGAAGGCTTTCGAAGAACTTAGGAGCCGCGTGCATACACAAATGGGAGAAGAAAATAAGACAGAAATGGAAGAAGGAAATAAGCCGGAGGCAGGATGAACATTTACTATTTTTGGCCTTGTTATTTTCGTTGTTGCTCCACTGCTCTGTTGTATATTGTTTCTGTATTACCACTCGACAATATTGCATTAGAAATTACTCAATATAGTTGGATATTGTACAATGAAGCTGCCAGAGATACAGATGAAGGAAAATTAATATTACAACATATGCTATGTTTGGACATTCCCACCATCCGTTTGCTTATTCTCATTCCTTCTAGTTCTCCGTTGAGGCAACATCCAGGGGCCAAAGGACGACATCGGATTAGCGACGCTAGAATCCAAACCGCCACCCTCAGTTCCATTGTCCTTGGAAACAGTCTCATAATTATCAGGAGTCTTCTGCCTCGTCAGACATAAATCAACTTTGTGTCCATAAACGCCACACTCGAAGTAGATTTCATCAAGTCCTCATACTCGACCATTTGCCACAAGGGTCCTAACACAACCCCTCCATGCAAAGGCTTACTATGATCTACCTCCACACATGTCCTGGCATACTTTCCCGTGAGGATTCAACGGTTGGACGACCAACCTTCACCTTTCGACGCAGGAGGTAGCCAACTGCTTCAAGTTTCTGCTTGTTAGAGTTCCATAGGTAATCCCGGAAGATGAATCCAAACATCCGCCTTAACAATCACTTCCTCATACAAGCGGAACGACTTCCATGATTCCAACAGGTCCCCTCAAGAGTTGACGGAACGAAACTCGTATTTAGAACTGCATCTCTAAAATTTTGTCCCCCAGCAACAGAAGGCTGTTGATTTTCCTTGAAAAGTTGGTTCTCTGACATCACAGTTGACTGCCCATGATAGTATAAAAATGATATGATTGGAAAGATATTGATCATTCGAGGAAATAATTAAAATATTTAAAATATAAGGACTAATTTAAAGTGTTATTTATAGTTTGAGGAATTCTCATGAAATTAGTCCAAAATGAAATAAGAAAATAAAGCAATAGATATCGGTAAAGAGCCGATAATCAGGTTTGGCAAAATCACAATTTACGCTATCCAACTCAGAAAAGTCGTCATCTTCGTCGTCGTCGTCAGAAGAAGAAGAAGAAGAAAAAAAGAAGATAAGAAATTATGGTAAGCGAATCATTGCGCTCTAACTTTCAATTAGATTAAATAAATAAAATTATGCTTTGTTTATCCCCGACAATTAGGGTTTTGTGTTATTGGATGGTTTTTTTTTTTGTAGATCTTACAATTCCTAGATAGTGATATTGGTTTAGTTATGTCGTTATGATTATTTTTTATTTCATTCATTAATCATTACCCCTTCCAATTTCTGATTTTATATTGCAGAATTGATCCGGTTATGTTGATTTCATGATTTTAACGTGGTTTAATTTCATATATCTGAATAGAATTTACACAGTTCCTCAAAAAAATTTATCTTTTAGAGATATGTGTCTAGGGATATATATTTTAGGCGGATTACTAATATAAGTAATTAAAAATGGTTAACCCACTTGCTCTGTGCTTCTGCAGTCTTCACTTGCAGCTGCTAGAGCTGATAACTTTTACTATCCTCCAGAATGGGATCCAAGTTAGGTATGCATAGTTTAGAATTGTTTGCTTTCTGCAAATTTTTTGGTGAGTTTAAAGGAAATCTTCTGCCAAAGTTATGATTTATGGCAGTTCTGTCTTCTTTTTAGGGTTCTTTGAACAAGTTTCACGGTCAACATGCTTTGAGAGAGGGCGAGGAAAATAGATCAAGGCATTTTGATTATAAGATAAGATCACATTATTTTCGGAATTTTATACTATCACTTTCGTGAGTTCGTCGCAAATTCTGGCATCTTCAGAATAGTTATACTAATGGGCTTCAATGCGGTTAATGATGAAATGATAGGCTGCGAGAACCGCATAACTTAGATTTTTTCATAGGAATTCTTCACCGAATTCTGATAAGATTGGTTGGCAACCAGGCATTGGCTTGCCATTTTTCTTGACCCAAAATTTAATTATTTGCGTTACTTAAGAAAGAAATCTTGTTCCATATTCGTTTTCTTTTCTTTTTTTTTCTTTTTGCAAAAAGAAAAAAAAGTTCCATATACCTCTTAGACTTTTAGCAAAGATGATCTAAGCGAGGTGTGACTTTATAGATATATTTTCATGTTCTATGGTTGTAGCATGGAATTTGTATCTAGGAGACAATCTATTACCCTTATAACTTTACAAGTGACAGCAAACTTGGTTTGGTTTCCATTATCCCTGCCAAGTTTACTTTTGGTGTGGTCAGTTTCTTTCTAAATGGTATATGATTTTCATTCTTGTTTTTCTTTGAGGTTTGAAATGCTTTTCAATATATGGTGTGGTGGATGCAATTCTATGATTGCAAAAGGTGTACGGTTCAATGCTGAGAACAAGCAAGTCGGAAATTATTATTCTACTAAGGTATCTTGTTTTTACCAATTTTGTAAGCTACTCCATGATTTCCTGTGATTTGGTTTATGTTGATGGGGGATATATTCTGTTAAATAATTTTTGGTCATCGCTGATTTGGTATTCCTAACAATTACTTGTTTCTTTTAGATATGGAGCTTTAACAGGAAGTCTGGATGCTGCAAACATGAGATAGTCATTCAGACGGACCCAAAAAATTGCGAGTATGTGATCATTTGCGGGGCTCAGCGGAAAACTGAAATGTTTGATGTTGAGGATACTGAGACATTAGAACTCCCAGCTGATGAAGGTGTGTAGTAAGTTACATGGGTTCATTGATTCTTATAGGATAACTACTTTTAACTATAGGTTGCCGTTGCTTGAAAACATTGTATTCTGGAACAATTTGCCCCAATGGCAATGAACTAACTTCTTTGGATATTGGAATAAAATTCAATTATCAAAATAAATAAATAACTTGGCATACTGTGAATCTCTGTAACTTCCTAACAAAAGCATGGGTTGACTGACAGCCATGGGTCTTAATGAGGGTTAAACCTATAGGCCTGTACATCTTGCTTCTGGGAATCAAGTTTGTGTGTGTGCGTGCACGTGTGTGTTGGTTTTTACAGTTAACTTTGTTCTGCAGAAAGAGGCAAGCTTGCAGATCCATTTTATCGTCTTGCACATCAGGAGGAGGATTTGAAGAAGAAGAAAGAAGCTGAGCTAGTACTTGTTCGCCTTCAGCGTGTATCTGATGCCAGGCATTCGGATGACTATGCCCTCAACAAAGCTCTACGTGCCAAACCTATGTTTCTAAGCTTAAATTGGTTTGTCAGTTACATTATTGTTATGAACTTGCTCCCTAATTTTACTTTCTGTTCTCAGAGTCAAACGAAGAGGGTTCTTGAAGAAGAATCTGCATCAAGGAAATTGGGCCTAAGCATTCGACTCCTTCCAGCAAGCGAAGAAGATGGCGTTACTGCTTCAGGAGTCAAATTTTCTTCCAAGTTTGAGAGAAACAGGAAAGATAAGAGAGCATTGATTAAAGCTGCTTCAATCTTCCCCAGATCATCTGGGTTGTCCTCGTCCAATAAGAAGAGGTTGGAGCTGGAGTCCAAGAGAAGAAAAATCTGTGCAGCTGCAGCTTCTAACTTGCTGACAGGGGGATTCAAGCCATCATCATGATCACAAGATGCTGTGTAGAGGAGTGCTTCCTCCAATGCTCGGAAATTTTAGCTCTAGTTTTCATAATGCCTGCTTCAATTCACATATAATATTAGCTATGGATTCCAATCTCCGGTGTTTCTTGTGCAAGATTGTGGTGGATCACGTATGTAAAGCATACAGCTACTGCTAGTTAACTATGCTCTTTGGTCAATAACAAATCAGTTAAATCTCTTATAGGAACTGTGTGTAACTTTATCATGTTGAGAAATTGAAATGTATTGGATATTTTTTGCTCCCATTTATACGTGTATCGTTTGAGTTTATATAAACATCATACCAATTAATTCACTGGTTAACACTCCTTGAACCTGTTGTTTACTCTTTATCTCTGGCAATCGACCAGCAGACCGAATTTCGCTAGCTTAGATTGTTGTAATGTACTCATCTGATTCTCATCTGAAAATGGCAACTTGTGGCTATAATTAATCTCCCCCACAGCGCATGACACTGTATGGATAAAATGCAGGAACAGATTAATAATGCACGCCAGTGAAAGTGGATGGATTATAGGGTAATCCCAAAGAGGAGAAAGTACATATGATGGGGATGGGTAGTGAAAAATGGATTATATGGTAATCCCAAAGAAGAAAAAGATGAATATTGCAGTCGCAGTAGTGCTGCTGCTGATGATCAGTAGTACAGCAGCAGAGATTGGTCATCAAGAGGCTTAAATTTCGGCTCAGAACACACCTTAATTATTACTATAAATAAATACAATATATATATGCCACTCTCAACTGTACTTGAAAAAGTATCTGCAACACTATAAGTTGTAAGATCTTCATGTCTCACCAGTCTTCGTTATGTTCTGTTTCATTGTTTTTATAGCCTTCCACTTTCCAGATTCACATTTTTCTTTCTGCAGGATCAAGTGGATTCATTTGATGATGAGCATTGAGCTTTGAGAAACTAGTTATATATATATTCTGTACTTGGCTTTAATTTGTAGGCCATGTTTTATGTTCATCTTTTTTGCAGTCTGTAACACCTAACACTGCCATAAGATCTCCCAAAACTGACTCAAAAAGCTACCAAATCCAAGGTAACTAACCCCTTATAAAATAATACTACAAATACATATGCATTAAACATAGTAAAATTTTCCACTACCACTTTTCCGGGTTTGTCGCTACAATAGCTGGGCCTCTTTTCACTGTTAGTATTTATTTCCTTTGTATGGTCTCTTTCGTTGGCTTTTCTTTTCTTTGAGCTCATCGTTTTTTTTGGCAAATTAAGAGTAGTTTACTTTGGCTACTGTCGGGGTGTCGGTTAGTGAACTTAATCTTATAAACTGAAATGAATATTGCCTTGTCTTGTAATTAATCTTTATTCCTTTTCTGGTATTGTAGGGCTGAGAGGCTGCTGCCAGTGCCACAATCTGCACTTGCTTTTCATGTTTCGTCTCCTTTGATATTGGAGCGATCGAGAAACGAGATAGTGTAGAGGCGCATCATTGCAGAAACCAAGCATTTTCAGGTCAGTTTATTTTCTTTGATTGTTCTCGAGCACGCATTCACACGTAAGATAGATCCAACACCCAGAAGAGAAATAAAAAACGGTGTAATAAAGTGATGTTGGAAATAAAACACTCACACAAACAACTTTTATTGAAACTCAAACAAATATTACAAGAGTACTCTCACTCAAAAACAAGAACTACAACTCACTCTTATAAGACTTTGCTTCTTCACTCACTTAGAAGCTCTTAATTTTTCTTGATGCTTAAAACTAAAATGGGAAGGGGTATTTATACTACTCAAGAACAATCCTACACCACACAAATAAACTAATTTAAACCATTACAAATTCAACAAATATCTAACTCTCACCTAACTAAATTGATGTAAGCAATGATATCATTAATTAAATGATGTAAGCAATGACATCTTTAATTAAATGATGTAAGTAATGACATCAATTTAGTTTGGGTTTGGGTTTAGGCTCCCATAATGGATCAAGTTTATGATCCAACACCCTCCCTTAAACTTGATCTCGTGACCCCTAGTAGGTTCCTTAATCTTAAGAAGTCTTCGCTGGTCAGTGGTTTGGTAAAAATATCAGTAACTTGATCTTGTGACTTCACATATTCAACTTCCACATCTTTCTTGCAACACACTCCCTTATAGTGGTAGCGAATATCAATGTGCTTGCTTCGATCATGGAATACTGGATTCTTCGCTAAGGCAATGGCTGACTTGTTGTCGACACAAACCTTGGTAGGCTCTTCTTGTATCAAACCAATCTCCTTCAATAGATTTCTAAGCCAAATTGTATGACAAACAAATGAGGTAGCAGCAACATATTCCGCTTCACAAGTGGACAATGTGACAATCGGTTGTTTCTTTGACATCCATGTGAATGCAATATCTCCCATGAAAAATACGAATCCAGTAGTGCTCCTTCGATTATCTATGTCTCCACCCCAATCACTGTCGCTATATCCAACAAGCTTGTAATCATTAGAAACTGAATAGAAGAAGCCAAAGTCAATTGTACCTTTCAGATAGCGAAGAATTCTCTTTGCAGCTTTAAAATGGGTGGTTGTTGGGGATTCCATGTAGCGACTAACCAATCCAACTGCGTGAAGAATATCGGGTCTCGTGCAAGTTAGATAGCGTAGACTTCCTACCAAACTTTTGAAGAATGTTGGATCTACACTTTCGCCTTCTTCATGTTTGGTCATCTTGATCCCGTATTCTGCCGGTGTGCTTATTGGCTTACAGTTCTCCATCTTGAACTTCTTCAGTATCTCCTTTGCATAGCTTTCCTGTGAAATGAAAATTCCATCATTTTGTTGCTTAACTTCAATGCCAAGGTAGTACGCCATGAGCCCCATGTCTGTCATCTCGAATTCTTTCATCATCACATCCTTGAATTCATTAAACATGCTTGGGTTGCTTCCAGTGAAGATCAAATCGTCCACGTAGAGGCACACGATCAAAATATCTTCATCTTTGATCTTGATATATAGAGCATGCTCGTAGGGACATTTGTTGAAACCATTCTCTTGGAAGTACTTGTCGATTCGGCTATTCCATGCCCTTGGTGCTTGTTTTAGCCCGTAAAGAGCCTTCTTCAACTTCAACACCTTGTCTTCATGCCCTTTGACTTCATAGCCTGATGGTTGCTGAATGTAAAGTTCCTCTTCAAGAACTCCATTTAGGAAGGCGGACTTTACATCCATCTGTTGTATCTTCCACTTGTTTTGAGCTGCCAAAGAAATGATTAGTCTGATAGTCTCCAATCGAGCAACAGGAGCAAATACCTCATAATAGTCAATTTCAGCCTTTTGACTATAGCCTTTAGCAACTAGCCTCACCTTGTGCCTTTCAATCTCTCCTTTGGCATTTTGCTTTGTTTTGTACACCCATTTGACACCTATCGCCTTATGTCCCTTGGGAAGTGAGGTAAGTTCCCATGTGTCATTCTTCTCGATGGCCTTGATTTCTTCGTCCATCGCATCTCTCCATTTCTTTTCTTGTACCGCTTCTTGAAAGCTCACTGGTTCACAATCGGCAAACAAACAAAATAATGTAAGATTATCTTGTCGTTCAGTTACCTCATAGAGATCTCTAAGGCTTCTTGTACGTTGCACAACTCTTTCACTTTGACTCCCACTTGACGATGATGAAGGTGATGAGTCTCCTTGAGTGGTTGATGTTGGTGAAGTGGGTGGAGTTGCAAGCTCTTGTTGAGATTCATCTAGTTGCTCCCTCATTGTCTGCTCATCTTCTTCAAACTGAGGAAAGAAATTAAAGTCATCTGTATGAGATTTAAAATCCCATTCTCCTTCTTTGTTGAAGACCACATCTCGACTAATCACAAACTTCTTATTGTCTGGATTGTACAACTTGTAGCCCTTCGAATTAGTATCATAGCCGATGAAGATAAAACTCTCGCTTTTATCATCAAGCTTCGTTCTTCTCTCGTCTGGTACGTGAACATGGGCTATACTTCCAAAGGTTCTCAAGTGGGAAATGCCAGCTTTCTTCCACTCCATGCCTCTTGCGGTGTCTTTCCCCATACACTTCTTGTTGGAGATCGATTTGACAAGTAGACTGCACACGATACTGCTTCCGCCCAAAATTCTTTGGGTAGTTTCTTGCTTTTGAGCATGCTTCGTGCCATGTCGAGGATTGTTCTATTCTTTCTTTCTGCCACACCATTTTGCTGGGGGGATCTAGGAACTGTCATTGGTCGACGAATTCCATTTGCTTCACAGAACTCTTGAAACTCCCTGGAAGTAAATTCTTCACCTCGATCGGATCTCATGGCTTTGATCTTTCTAACCGCTTTCTCTCTCCACTGCTGCTTTGAACTTCTTGAAGACTTCAAAAACTTCTGACTTCTGTTTCAAGAAATATACCCAGGTTTTTCTTGAAAATCATCAATGAAGAGAAGAAAATAGTTATTGTTACCGAGAGAGCTTGGCTTGATCGGTCCACACACATCGGTATGGATGAGCTCAAGTGGCTTCTTAGCTCTTGTCTCTGACTCCTTTGGAAAGCTTTTCTTGAATTGTTTCCCGACTAGACACCCTTCACAGAGCTGGTCAGGATGGTTGATGTGAGGTAGTCCTTTCACCATCTCCTTCTTAGATAATAGCTCTAGACCTCCAAAATTGAGATGCCCAATCGAAGATGCCAAAGCCATGATGCATCTTTGTAGCAAGCTTTCAGGCACTTTGCAACATCATTTGTATGTGATCAAGAACATTCTATTCTTTGACATCGGCACTTTAGCAATGAAGTTATTCTTATCATCTTTTATAGAAAGATTATAATTATTTATATGATATATAACCTTTTTCTACCAGTTGCCCTAAACTTAAAATGTTACTTTTCATATTGGGCACATAGTAGACATTTGAAATAAATTGATGTCTCCCATCTTTCAAACGGATAAGAATGTTACCTCTCCCTTCACTGCTATTGTGGAATCATCTCCAAACGAAACATTTCCACTTACTGACTCGTCTAGCTCCACAAACATGTCTTTTCTTCCACACATGTGATTGCTTGCACCACTGTCAAGATACCAGGAATTTGCTTGGCCACCATCAGTTTCCTTTCGTGCTAGAAGAAGAGTTCTTTGCCATCTGTCTTTTCCTCCACGTAATTGGCCTTCTCCTCAATTTTGTTGTTGGGAGCTCTACATTCTGAAGCATAATGCCCAAATTTTTGACAATTATAACATCGAATTTGAGATTTGTCATACTTTGAGTTTGGATTAATTCTTCCACGGCCTCGTGTTGAGCTTTCTCCTTTCTCATAGTTATTGTTGGAATTGTTATTGTTGTAATTCCAGCCTCGTCCACGACCTCGACTTCCACCTCGTCCATGGCCTCTACCTCTGCCTTGGCCACGTTGGTTTCTATCATTGTGTTGGCTCTCATGCATATCCTTGAGTTACAGCTTGAGGAGTTGCTCAGTAAACTCAGCTTCTTTTTATGCTTCTCTTCGTATGCTTGCAATGATCCTTGGAGCTGTTCGATCTTCATTTCTTCCAAGTCTTTAGTTTCTTCAATCGTCACGACGATGTGCTCAAATTTGGGATCCAACGAACGGAGTATCTTCTCTATTATCCTCACATCGTCTAACTTTTCACCATTCTTTTTAATTGATTAGAAACACTACTACTCTTGAGAAATAATCTGAAATAGACTCAGATGCTTTCATGTTTAAGGATTCGAATTCACCTCTTAAGTTTGGAGACGAACCTTCTTCACTTGCTCGGATCCTTTGTAAGAGGTTTGCAGCTTCTCCCACGCTTCCTTGCTAGAGCTTGCACTTGAAATCTTTTCAAAACCATCATCATCTACTGCTTGATAGATGAGGTAGAGAGCCTTCTTGTCTCTCTTTCTTGAATCCTTCAAAGTTGTCTTTTGATCTGGTGTAAGAGTAGCAAAAGCATCATCATCCGCAGGCTCGTTATAGCCTTTCTCTATGATATCCCACACATCTTGTGATCCAAGAAGTGCCTTCATTTGATACTCCAATTGTCGTAGTTGTTGTTGTTGAGTGTCGGAACTTGGAATGGTGCCATACCATTGCCATATCTCTCAATATAATGAGATTTTGTAAAATCCGATTGCACGGATGAATCCGGAACGATGAAAAAAAAACTTTGGAGGGACTTGGACAACTCGGTCAAGGGCTCCAACTCGGCTGACTCGGCTCAACTCGGTGAGTCAACTCGATTTTCTGGCAGCAGTCTTCCGGCGGTACGTGGCGGTGCGTCAGAACTCAGATTGAGAAAATTCTGGCGGCGTCGTATTCCTCTCGTCGAGACCTTCGATCTTTCCAACTCTCTCTGATGCCACTTTGTTGGAAATAAAACACTCACACAAACAACTTTTATTGAAACTCAAACAAATATTACAAGAGTACTCTCACTCAAAAACAAGAACTACAACTCACTCTTATAAGACTTTGCTTCTTCACTCACTTAGAAGCTTTTAATTTTTCTTGATGCTTAAAACTAAAATGGGAAGGGGTATTTATACTACTCAAGAACAATCCTACACCACACAAATAAACTAATTTAAACCATTACAAATTCAACAAATATCTAACTCTCACCTAACTAAATTGATGTAAGCAATGACATCATTAATTAAATGATGTAAGCAATGACATCTTTAATTAAATGATGTAAGTAATGACATCAATTTAGTTTGGGTTTGGGTTTAGGCTCCCATAATGGATCAAGTTTATAATCCAACAAGTGAGTGCTGCTGTTTTATTCGAGCAAACATATCTGGCAACTTCCACCCCGTATGTTTGCTTTTGCATGAAAATGTTAGCTTTCAGATTCAGACAATTGTGTTGCTGATAAGCATGCATGGATAGTGAAAACATCGACTGTCGTTCCCACCACATCTCCACACTCCATTAGGGTCCCGCAGTAGATGATCATGCATCCATAGGATGATCCCACAGTAAAAAACAATGGATGCATGCAATTCGACATCATCATTCTCGTTTCTTCTTCCTTTGGGTTGCTCTAGCTATTGGCTTAGCTGAACTACTTCATGAGCTTGTTTAAAGATGGAGATGAGTAGAATTCTAAAAGTAGTAGGGGGGAAGAAGACGAAGAAGAATGGCCCACTTTACGTACTGTTTGTTCAAACAAACTAAAGTTGTTGACTTTAGGTACTAATTCTAATTTTAACGATTAACTACAGATTGCTTTCATTACCCCCTCCTCCCACTAGTCTTACTTCTAAATTAAATAATTCATTTCTCCTCGAGTCTCTGTTTTTTTCAAAGAAAAAGACAACTTAAATCATAGTCTTAAAGAGATAACAATGATTAGTATTGTTGTATACCTTCCTATATGCAAAATTATTAGTTGATTTCAGTTATGTTGGAGTCCGTATTGTCTTATTAAATATGTTTATTATTGACCTTTAAAAATTTTAAACAATTAAATTTTATAAAATATATATTTAAAAAACTAGTTTATTTAAGATTTTTAAAATATTTTTTTATATTTTTATTAATAATAAATTTTAAATAATAATAAATCAAAAAGAAATTAACTAAAAAATTAATCAGTAAATATATTTAATAAGATACCAGTAGCCCAATGCTGTCGAAAATGCACCCCAGTCAGCCTATTTCTCGTGGTTATTGGCCAATTTTGCTGCCAAAATGATTGTGGGCAGGTGAAATTATACATTCAGTCCTTATACTTGATGGAATTTGAGATTTAGTTTTTCTATTTGAAAAGTTAAAAAATTTATATATTTTTTATTTTGAAATATTCTTTCAATCACTAACATCATTAATATGATTCTTTTATCAGAAATTTTCATAAATTCACCCATGCAATCAGATTGATTTCAAAAGCAAATTATTATCAACTCAATTAATATATAAGACAATAAGCAAAATTTGACCACAAATGTTATTGAATATTATACTAGAATTTTAAAATTAAAACAAAAAGGATTTGATTTTTAGTATTTCAAACAGAGAAGCTAAACCTCAAATTTGTCAAACTACAGATACTAAAAAGTGTGGTTTTGCTTTGTGGATAATTGTCACACATATAAGCTCGATACTATTTCAATTAAAAATCGACTGGTGTCACCAACAGGCACATACGACCGAAGAGAGACTAACGATTGCGATACTGTTGTGATTGTGATTGTAGTGTCCGATTATAGATAGTACATATTTTATAGCGTGATTATTTTTTAAAATAATTATATTTTTAAATTACAGATATATCTATAATATTATGGTAATCTTAGGAGTCGTATATCACGTTGAGACTACAATTTAACATTATGCATGTAAACACAAATATAAGTATTTTTGTTTTATTCGTTTATCTTTTTCTTCCATGTGTGAATTTAAAGGGTAGTTCTACCGTATAAGGTTAAGGAAAGACGCTACCGAAATGTTAATATTTTTTAATATTTTCAGTAGAGCGTTATCTAAAATATTATTATTTTCTACAATAAATGTTAATTTCGCTACCTAAAATGAGTGTTTCTGATATTAACATTTCCGGTAGAAAAAAAATAACATTTTAAATAGCGTCCGATATTAATATTTTTGATAAAAAATAATATTTTAAATAACGCTCTATCAAAAATATTAAAAAATTAATATTTTTGTGGTGCATTTCCTTAACCTTATAATAGATGTGTTTCCTTATATTTCCATGAATTTACAATGTATTCATTTAGCATTTAAGTTTTAACCCATCTGGCGGCTGCCGGTCGGCTACACGAGTAGAGGATGGTTAATGAAAATTAATTCTTTACTTCCCGACTTTTGGTGATACGTTTCTTTGGGAACGTTTATGAAAGTTTTTTATTGGTTTAAAATTCTATTTAAAACGTACAAATATTCTTAACAAATCATTTTCAATCAAAAATTTACGTTTGAAATATAATTATTGACTCAAAAAAACAAAAAAAAAACGATGCTTTGCATTAAAAAATATCATTGGAGAACATTCCTAAACGAAGATGTAATTATCAGTATTAGTTGTCAAATAAACCATAAGCCCAGGTCGCATTCAAGAATGGATTGAAGGGGCGGGGTGGACAGTTGTCCCTCAAAAAATATAACGTGATAGCTAAGAAAAGTTCATGAAAGGAAGCTGGAAACCCATCTAACTTGGCATGTTAGGACAGAACAGCTGAGCTTCATTAAAAGTATCACTCACAAAAGCTTGTCATTCTTAATTCCTGTGGCAAAGGATGACCATTAATATAATCGTTTTACATAGGCAAAAGTGGCTAGGAAATACCATGACTTGAATGTTCAATTAAGTATATGCATCGTTAATCTATAAAATGGATAGCTTGGGTAAATCATCAAGAAGAGAGAGAGACACAGAGAGAAGATCAAGTGATGCGAGACCTAGTAGATTTAACTCCTTTAGCAAAACATTTTATTGGTGGGAATGAAGCGTCGGGTAATTAGCAAAATAAATGCATACTGCCTTGCAGTCTTCAATGGTATTGACGCATACGTTCCCCAACCAAATCAAGCTTCTTCCAATGACTTGCATGCTTTCTTGCTATGCCATTTATGCATGGTTTTCTGCTCTTCTATTATCTTTTTCTTTTACATTTTAGAAGAACGATATACCCTATATATATATAATATCTTAGGCCACACAAAAGCATGATCAACTAATATACAGACACGGCAAAATAAATGAAACTACTTACTATAAAGTTTGCCCTATGTTCCATAGGGCTTCTTAATCTTATAGGTTATAAGGCAATGCATACGTTTACAGCTAAAGATCAACATAATAAGGCTAAAAGCAGTTGGTCAGCGGACCAAGTACCATTAAGGTTGTCAGACATTAAATTAAGGAAATGAGACTACTGACTAACTGTATTCATGATATTCGGGAGAAAAGTAAAAGAGAAAGAATATACAATTGATATTGCATGGAATGGTAAGAGTGTCTACCAAATATAGATCAGTAATATAAGTAGTTTTTTCTGTTTTCCTGATCTGTTCATGGTTCTATATCTAATAAGTAACTAAGGGAGAATTCATCAGGATAAAAGAAGATAACTTTGAGAAAAATAAAATTTTACCATAAATATTTCTTTCTGAGGTACCTAACAGCACGTACATTATGAATTCTTGTATCCATATGTAATTTAGATGATGAAAACTAAATACATATAAGTAACCAAGCCTTTGTACCTTGCACTTCATTGAATCTCCAAGAACTTTTGGTGATACCAATGTCTTGCGCACGGCTATTGTCGCGCTTGTAGAGGTGGGACATTAATCTTACATCTAAAAGTAAAACGGAGGTGATAAAGTTTAAAAGCGGTAATGTTGTAAATCATGTCAAACATGTCTTTTGATAAGAGGGTAACGGCCACAACAATCTTTTGACTGTTTTATTTCAAGTCGAATATTCTAATAGATAGAATAGACAGGATGGACAACCGTTATAATAACCCATAAGAAAGGCGTTACGAGAATAAGTAACAGAGAATGTTACATATTGAAGAAACGAGGGAAATTTAAAAATGATAATACTTATACATCTTATCAAACATATTTTTTTTAGAAGAAGGGTAATCACCCATAACACACTCATAAGATAAATTAGCTTTTCCATAGGTAAAGAAAGTGAAGAATTTGGCTTTAATTAAGCCTTACTAGTTAAGGAACAGATTAAGTCCTTCCTAGCTAATGCAATAAGGAACCAAAAACATAAGCACTCCTTTCCATCAACGATTAATTTTATTTCTTTTCGTTTCTCCTTCTCACCCTCCATCATAGACATATACATAATATGAACATTTATCTTCCACAGCAGTGGAAGATAAAAAGTGTATATTATATATATTATATATATAATTTATCTCTTATCTAGTAGGTACCTTTTTATGATAGTAACAAGAAAGAATCACACTCAGAAATACTAGACTGACAAACCACAAAGTCAAATTTTGATAGACTTGATAGAAGAAATACAATATTCAATCCATTCCACCATTAACTGAGCAGAGAAAATTCATCACACAGAAATCAAATTGAAGATGAAGAACAATTTTTGTTCAACACGATTAGGAAATATAAGAAGGGTTTATCAAACAATCTTCATTAGTAAAAATTGTGGAATTTGCTGGCAACAGCATTTTCTTGGTAATCTGAATGCAACCCAATGTCAGAGGTGGAGATGAGAAATGAAGTAGGGTTTCTTCCTTCATGTGCATTTGAGGGGTTCGTCAAATCTGAATTATGGTTCATTATTTTTGCATGTGAGTTGGCATGAGATTCGAGCTAGATTTTTGCTCTTGTCCATTGGGGTCCGTCATGAAAATTATACTAGGGTTTTGTTCTTGGGTATTACCTGTTGAGTCCTTGATGCTTGTCACTGCACAATAACTGTATTGGATCCTCTCATTGCTCATGCCCCAATTTCCTGGAAAAACCGGACAATTCTCCGCCGAGTACTCTCCGTCTCCGATGTCGTTCGAGCAATTAAACATGGATGACGATCTTGTGATGCCAAGAAATCTCTCGATGGTACTTACATAATCCATTTGTTGTTCTAGCGAGTGCGAATGTACAGTGTCATCGTTTTTACTTTATCTTCTCCTCGGCCACTACCTTCAGACTATTGTTTGTTTTAGCGGAGGACTGAAACTGTATCAATTCATTAGGGTTCGACTCATCTGAAGAGTTGTTAGTTTCTCTAGCCCTTTCATCTTCATTTTCTCTCTAGTTCTCTCCCTGGCTCTTGCCCTCGCCTTGTCCCTGGATTCTCTCCCGACATGTTTGAATGAAACTTTACGTGATTTCTTTCCTTGGTCACTCTAGCCGTACCAGTACTTCTCATAGATTGATTAGATTCACCTCTTGCTACGCCGCCTTGTCGGTCTCCCGTACTGTCTCGACACTTGGAGGCTGACACCACTTCGCTTTCAGAGGTAGATGACACGCTCTTTCCAGTACTGCATCCGTGCTTCAGTGCTGCTGGGAGGTTCTCAGTGAGTTCCTTGATAGCAGCCTTGGATTTAGAGAAGAGCCATTCGATAGTCTTGCTCGCCTTGTCGAACCCCAACATGTCCTGAAGATCAAAAAACTTACGGGCAATCTGAAGTGACAACCTCATGCGCCGATCTCTCGGACCATGAGCGGTATAGATCTTGCTGTGCCTGTCTTTCTTCCCAGTTCTCTTCCGAGGAATCCTTTGCTTTGCTCCGCTACCGGTGCTTCTCTTCCGGTTGGTCGTAACCTTTTTGGTTCCCTTAACCGGAGAAGCCGCATTGATCTCGGAATCCGGAGGTGCAATGTTGCTAGTAGACTCCAAGATCTGTTGATGTACTTGGGGCAGAAGGTGACTCATAAGCAACCCATCATCATCATTATCAAGAAAGGGTGCAGAAAACTGAAAGAAAGGAGATGTATAATCCTCCAGTACTGAAGCACCTGCAGGGTGTTTATCGCCTGAAAAAGAGCTTCCAGGCATGATATGGGGTTGTAACCGTTGCTTGGAGGAAACATGGCAACAAATTGAATACTCCTACTTATTTGAGACAAAAGTTGTTCATCTTTTTTCAAAAGGAAAGAGAAGAATGGGGGAAGCTTGAAAAAGAAATTGATAATTGAATTTGAAGTTAATGGCAAGCTGCAAGCCCAAGTTCCGGTATTGTGACACTTCACGTGGGTGTGGGTTAGTTGCTTGATAGCAACACTTCATATTCCTCTCTTATTCTCTTTCTTCTTTTCAGATAGAAAGGTTGAAGAGTATCAACCACCACGAGATAGAGAGTAGACATGGCCTCCTCTAGTAATACCTAGGTTAGCTAGTTAGGGCTAAAGGAGAGAAAGAGCGAGAGAAAGCAAATCAAGCAAGAAAGAGAAAAATAAGGACAATAATTAACTATAGAGAGAGCATATGATATGATATGAATGTACAATGTAGAGGGGGTGGGGAGAGAGGATAGAGTTTCCTTTTACAGCCCATGAATGTGCATTAGCAAAGTGAACTTTGTTGACTGGAAGACCAGATGTCGCTTTTGGGGTTTCATTTCTCTCTGACTAGTGTCTACTCCCTTCGTTGTTCATTGGGATCATTTCCTTTCTCTTTCTCCTTAATTTACCTACTAATTATTTCCAAATCAAGTTACTCTATTCTATGACCTAATCTTTATAATTATGTCCAACTATGTCTGAAACTCAAAAACTTACCAGTCTGAGCTGAATTTAAGTAAATATAGCAGTAATGAAATCTGTCCAACTATGCCTGAACAGGATCTAGTCATAGTGGCAATTAAGTCCGCATCCTCATTTTTCTTGCAAACTATTTGCGGTTGCAGCTTTGGGTTTGTACACATGCAGCCTGCAGGTTTCAGTGAGAAAAGAATAAACTTGATTATTTAATTTTCACCAAATACATTTATATAATATGTCTTCATGGCTAGCTACTAGTAGACGTAGTACAACCCTGTATCCATTTCAAAAATAGAGATTCTGAATCCCTAATCCAAGTGGGTTGATACTTAAGCGCATATATATAGCCTCCTGTTCTGCTAGTTGAAAACCAGAACTACTGTAGCCTGTACATTTTCTCATGTTTAAGATTCACATCTGAATTCATTTAACAAGAGACGAGAGGTAATCAAGTGTCAGGGAATAACTACTGTGTCAACAAAAGTAAAAGAAAATGCAAAACTCAAATGACAAATTGCTTAGATGGAACTTAAAGATTACTTATAATAAACGACTTTTTTTTTTTTGCGGGGTGGGTGAGGTGGGGGTGGGGGGTGGGGGGGGGTTTCTTTTCCGTATTGCCTACTGTCACACAAATTTGATTCCCAAAAGCAAAACAAAAGTGATGCTTCTGCAAATGATGTTTCTCCTTTATCACGGTTAAGAGTAATACTCGTCTTGATGAATTAACAAGCAAAGAAGAAGAGGGTAACAAAAGTGAAGTTGATGGATGGCGTTTGTTTTAGTTTTATTTGGCTGGTTTCTGTTGTCTTTACCCCAACCATGGCCCTGGACTTATATTATGGAATGTGACTGAACAGCAGATGAATATATCAGCTGATCGAAGTATGACTGCCCGGCCTTTTTCGATGATTGCAATAGCTCATCAGTTCGGACTCCTGTTATTTCCCCATCATAAGATGTCTACTTGCCATTACACCATGAACACTGGCTTGTAGGCCTGTACGCGCACTTCTACCAATGATCAGCCAAGCAAACCTATTTGTTTGGATTATTGGATGACCTAAAAATAACCCACATAAGTACATGATATACTTAAATTTCGGTCAGACTTTGGTTTTATATGTTCAAAGTTTGACAATCAAGGCAATCTTCCATTGATACATGACCAGTAATCAAGTCCTTTACGTAGGCAGAACCTAATTCATTGTATACGTATAGAGATTGTCTTTCAAAAAGGAATAGGTTAGGCCTCAACTTGCAGGTGATTGAGACCAATTTATTCTCAAATTAAAAGGGAAATGGATATGCTATTCTGCCTATTCATGCTAGGTAGCTTTTATTATGTTTAATGGGAATATAATTCTTCTCCAATTCCCCAGGGCACAGGTAGCAAATATTCTAAATGGCCTGCACTGCTGCTCAGCATGATTTTCATGTACAAGAACACTTTAACTGGGATCGATATATTCCAATTTTTTTTCTAAGAAGACAACATGACCGAAGAGGAAGATCTTGTAGGAGCTAGGATCAAGACACTGATAATCTGATATTTAGAGTCAAGTTGTGTTTAGAGTATGGGCCCAGCCGAAGGTAGCTCAAACAACCAACTGTTCTAAGAGTGTATAGTTTGGGCTAGTGCGAAAGAGAGATTCGTATGTGACATGCTTTGTAGAATTGGTGTGAGCATTCGATTAAGAAAAGTATGAGAAGGAAGGATAGATTTAATAGCATCGTACCTCCCCGATCTGTGACCCTCATTTTAAATTGTCCATTAACTTCCAAATATTTTAATTTCATCCTTAATTTATGACTATCATCTATTAGTCTTCAAATTTTTAAAAATTTCATTTTCATCCCCAAATTGTGATCTTCATTCTAAATTGGTCCCCAAACTTTTGAATATTCAATTTATCATAATTATACGTATATATATCACATCTCTTGTTAATGAAATCATTAGGCCAAGTTATATAATTATGCGCTTGAAAAAATTTAGTTTAAACTATGGTTGAAACAGACATATTTGAATGAATTTGGGGATGAAATTGGAAGATTTAAAAGTTTAGGGCCAATTTAGAATGAGATTCATAGTTTGGGATGAAAATGAAATATTCAAAGTTTGAGGACTAATTTAGAAAGATAGTCATAGTTTAAGATGAAAGTGAAATGTTTAAAAATTTAGGGACTAATTTGAAATGAGAGTCATAGTTTGGGGATATATGATGCAGTTAGTTCGAAAATATGAAAACATAGAGCACACATGCATGGTTTTATATTAGGGGATACGAAGTTAGAAATTTATATTTAATTTAAGGGTATATATTATAAATTTAAATTATATGAAATTTGAAATTTAAATTATATGAAAATTTGAAATTTTTAAAGAATACAACCACATTACATCACAATTCATCTCTATATGGAAGTATGTTCATGTAGTGTGATTTTATACAATTATTCTCTCACGATCATATCGTAAGCATCCTTCGATCCATCCCTACATGGAAGTACGTGTTGAACCTAAGTCCATCACCCAAATGGCTTTATGTTTTGGTATTCGAGAAGAGTAATTTGCATGTCAAGAATGTGAGCGTTAAGGGCATACCCATGTAGTGTGTACATATTGTCACAAAGTTGATATTGAACTCGAGATTAAATGGCCCATCAAAGCTCAACCTTTACTAGAGATTGAAAGTACCCAAAGTTGCCATAATCAGCCCAGGCCTCAATTTCAAATTTTCTTCTGTTATAAATGAAATGGAGACGATGTCTTCTGTTAGATTTTTTCCATTTAATTTTATATCCTTTAAAACTTTATATTTTATTTTCTCTAGATTTTTAATTCAATTTAATTTTATATATCATGTGTGAAGGGTTTAGTGCTCCAATCATGAAGCCTTGATAAGCAAGGGTTCTCTTTATTATTTGTGTCTGGCATGTTATTTATGTATCATATTAGCAGCTTTAAGGCGTGCTGCCATTTATCCAAGTGTTTTTGTTAAACAAATTGATCGAAATTATTACATACAAATGACAATCATGAATGTACATGTGATCTAGCGTTTTGTTCAAGCATACATCTCATGCATGCATTCACTTTTATCTTAATTATGATCATTATTAAAAAGCATATATTATAATTAAAAACAATACAATCCATGGTATTAAAAAAATTTAAATATAAGTGCAGGCTGAGTAATTAAGTATTCCCCACCGTGCCAAATTTAGCATTTACAGTTACGATAACTGCCCTCTGCGACTAAAAGCTTGCATGTGACTAAAAGCCATGGTATTATATTATTACTCTTCATATCAATTGCAATTATTTTATTTCCCAAACTGCAGTATGTACATAGAGGACCCCACCTGCTTAGTTAGAGAGATTTGGTTAATCTAACTATTGGAGTTTGTAGTTTAATTTTTATTTTAATTCGATTTAGAAAATTTACTGTACTATTCGTTTAGAGTTAATAGTTCTCGAACCCGTGACCTCTAAGAATAACAATGATTCATTTATCTACTAACATAAATTGGTTCGGGCAACAGATAATAAAAGTTTGATTTATAGTAAGATGAACCCTTGTGAGACCTTGTAGTTACAAACCCCTATGAGTCTTAGTTGGGGGCCCAGAATGTAATTTTGTAAACGTTAAATCACATTAGAAATAAAGAAAAGCAATGAAATGATTGTAATGATAAAATAGTCTAAGATCATAATTACCTATTAACCATTGTTTGATGGTTTGAGATTACGTGAATTAGAGACAAGATTAAAAAGAAGGCTGCTTGTAGTGGGACTCACTCTGGGTTTAGGAAAGAAATTAATGAATAGATAAAAGGATAAAGAGCGTAAGATGGGTACTTTGTGTAAAAGAGAATGTTACTGAAAGAGACGTGACGATGAGGGTGGGAAAATGCAGAACTCCCACTGTCCCCTTTGAGGACACATTCCATGGAAATTTGGGGTATAGCTTTTGACTCCTATCCTCTGCTTATAAGCAAAAATATACCCAAAAGAAACTGCTTCCAGCGGCAGCCAGACACAGGCAATCAATACAATTTATAATAAAGGATGGCCGTTTTATTCCGGATTCGAAGGAGTTCGATCTAACATGACCCGGTCGGGTCAAATTTTTATTTTAAAAAATATTTAGATCAAATCGGGTCGGTTCTTTAGGATGTTGTCAAGTTGGATCAATTCGAGTTTAGGGTAAAAAAATCCAACGTGATCTGATCTGACTTAATATTATATTATTATTTAGGGTAAAGTATACAAATAGTCTCTCAACTATAAATTATTGATTTATTGAATCATTAAACTATTAAAAGTTACAAAATAGTTCAATGATTATAGGATATTACTTTTTTAAGACACCCGACTATTAAAAGTTACAAAATAGTCACTCGACTATTCATTATGTTTCAGACTCATTCATTTTCGTTAAGAGATTAATGGTAGTTTGAGCTGGACTTTAACTTACTGACTGGGATATGATAGTCGTTTGAGATTCTGGGATCATGTTATATCATTTCTTAGTCAGTAGGTTAACGTCCAACTCAAAATGCCATCAATTTTTTGACGAAAAATGACGAGTTTGGAATATAATGAATAGTCGGGGTGATGATTTTGTAACTTTTAATAGTTAGAAGACTCAATAAAGCAACACTCTATAACCGGTGTCGGGAGACCATTTTTGTACTTTACCCTATTATTTATATATTTAGAGATAATTACAATAATACTCTTTTTTTTTCAATTAATCCTTATTTTACCTAATAAAATAAATTGAGTATGAGTGAAAGATTTCGATTTCTAAATCGAATTCGAATGAACCGAAAATTTGATTCGACTCGACCAATTACCATCCTTTTTATAATATACATGCCTCAGTGCATATCATGAAGCCATGCCCATTTCCTCATTGAATGGGACAAGTCGGGCATTGAAGACATAATAATAATCCCATATCCGCCGGTCAAGCACCAAAGACGGCTTTACTGAGAGAAGTTGAACAACCCTGTGGATTCTATTTGGACCCACCAACAGATCTCCTGGATTATTTCTGACCGTCCAACGCCTTGCTGATTGTCTTAATTTATGCGCCGTTTTTAATTAACTTATCTAGTTTCAAGGCAGAGTAACTAAATCAGTCCCTTCTTGAAAACCAGCTAAACCAGGTTCTGTGCTCTGTTTAAGCACGCATATTATAAGCTGAAGTCTTGCCCCTGATAATTAACGGCATGCAAGTGTGGGTTCAAGGTAATCATTTGGTTTTCCTCATGTTTTGCACCACGTTTTGATTTTTAACGTGACCAATATGTATGTATTCATCCATGTCTAGTTTTGCCTTTTGTTTCTCATTAAAATATTTTATAAGGTATATGTGTTCATTTCAAACTTGGGATTTATTATTTTAATCTCATTTAAAACACCAAACAAGGGAAATTAATTATCTAATTCACTCAAGATCTGCTCAATATGATTATCTAGCTAGTTACTTGAACAAGACTTGGGCACCCACTAAAAGGTTGTTGGACTGAAAATTGAAATACATATATATATATTAGGATCTAATCACATAGCATAAAACTAAAAAAATTATACATTTTCTAAGATAGTTGGATGAGGAGAAATCAAGGGTTAAGATTAACAATAGGAAATGAAAATATATTCACTGGAAAAACACGAGTTGCCTTTGATTTACAAATCCTAAATTAAAATTTTTCACTAGATTTAAATGGATCGTAACTTTTTATACTCACACTAATACTGGAATTTTGTTATACATGTTTATTTATATGGAATTTTGGAATTGTATGTCTAATTATTTAATGAGGTGATAACTCGTCGAATAGTGAAAATGTTAAGAAACTCTTTTTTTTTTCTTTAGAGTTTGTGTTATTTTATATAGTTCAAATTATTTTTTTCTTTGATTTTGTTTAGCTTAGTTGGCTGTAATATCGATTTGATATTAGTTGTCAATTGTTATTTTTTTTCTTTTTTCTTTTAGTTTTTTTTAATAAGAATAATTCTGTCTTTGTGGCATATTTTTTTTGTCTTTGTGACACGTTTTTGTATCATTTCTCAATTGTTTTGTCAGTTCTTTTATTTTATGTTTTTCTCATGGTTGGATTTGACGATGCCACAATTAATCAAGATAACACTTATTTGTAATCTTATTGATTTTCCCTGCTATGAACCCTCGGATTGAATTTGGATATAATATTTTGCGTTCGTGGATAGATTCTCACGATGTCCAGCTATGATTTGCGATTCTCGATGGTCTTTAAATACCTTAATCTTTTTGTGGTTCGTTTGCTGATGTTCGTTTGTTTGTATCTATTTTTTGTTCGAGTCTTTTGGTCAGATTTTAAATTTTTTTCATGTATGGTTCTTATATGATCTAAAGTGGCTAGTTCCAAAAATGTCCAAATATATTTAGTTTACGATAATAGTCGTAAACCTTTATTGTAATTTTTAATATTTTCACTTTTAACAAGACTAACTAATTCTATTAAAAAAAGTAAAAATGTTAAAAAAAGGTAAAAATGTTAAGGAGATAAACAAATTGATTATACATATATATTTCATGATCTGATAGTATATATTTAATCCATATGCAATTATATTATCAGAAATTAAGATGGAATGATCTTTTAGATTTACTTTTACTAGTTTAATTATTTTAGCTAGTAATTTTTTATTTTATATCTTTTCATCCTTAAACATGAATTTTCTGTCATATTGACCTAAATATATCATGACACTGATAACGTTGTTAAGTTGGTATTAGTTATTTATTTTCTTTTCGATCACATATTCATTTTTTAAAATTAATTACTTTTATTTGTATTGGAATATTGGCATCAATTGTTTTTATTATAATTTTTAACATTTATCAATAAAATTGATGACATGATAAAAAAAAAGATAAAATTATTAACATCATCCTAACCATCCATTAATGTTCAGCCACATTTAGATCAATTTGATAAATAATAAAAGTTTGAAAATCAAAAGAGATGTATATATATTGTGTGTGTGTCACAGGCCAGCTAAGTGTAGGGATAAGCAGCAACCTACCTACCTTCGATTAAGATCGGCCTGGTAATGGGAGATATATATATATATATATATATGTATATTGTGTGTGTGTCACAGGCCAGCTAAGTGTTTCATCACCTTGATCTGGATCGCACTGCCCAATCTATCCATTTTCTTTTTAGTTAAACATTATCATTAGTGCTTAACTTAAAAAGCAAAATGTACTTGTAAGATTTTCTGGTAACAATAGTTTTAACAACGATTTGATGTGAACTTCTCCCGGTCGCTTCATCTTTTGACAACGTTGTAGCCCGTTTTTAACTTGGATTTACTCCTATATTACACAGTTTCAACTTCCTTTTTTAAGTGTAGTTTCCTAACATTATAATCCAACATACCACATTTTGAGTGCGTGCTTTATAACAACGTTAACCAGTTAATCTCTTCTAATTTGAACGGAAAATATAATAAGATGATAACTTTTGAATTGGTAAAGAGAGAGAATAAGATCTTCAATTCAACTTTGTGTGATTGTTCATATACATGTCTTTGGTGTTGATGGCTAGAATAATAATGATTATTTATAGGTCAGTGGGGTGAATAAATTTGACCATCATAGAGCACATTTAATCGGTTTACGTGATTGACGAAACGGATACGTCGAGTAATTATAAAAGTTTGAAGGATATGAAACTTGGATACCTAAATGAGCAAATAATTACATATGATAACATGAAAAAGAAAACACAACAAGATCATACGTGTTGTCTTTGCATAGATACCGTATCCATTTGCGGTTGCCATTCATGCCGAACTGGCCATGCACCATAGCTAGCTAGCTAGGGCAACAATATATGGTTTCAAGAAAATTAACATGAAGCCCTAATTAAGACTAGAAAGCAATCAGGGAGAACTTGGTTGAACGTCATGACAGGGTGGGCTTGATGTCATCAAAAACCCCCACGACAATTTTTGTGGTGTTGGGGTGGGGGGGACTTCTCGTGGGTTAAGATAGTGGTGGTGCAGCTATCATAAATTGTTTGAATATTTCTTCTTTCTAAAAACTTAAAAAGAAAGCTGCACAAAAGATGAAAGATAAAACATTGGGGGACCAAAGCAGCCAAGCGTGTAACCACAAAAAGGGGTTCCCTCAGAATATGCAAAATCATACCTTTCTTCTCTAACCTTCCTTTAGCTTTGCCCAAAGCAAATACTATGCCTCACCCCGTTCAGTCAACTCATCGTACCCCAAGGTTAAAGCAAAGAAAAAAACATACACAACATAGTCAATATTATATAGCAAAATTACCAAGTTCCATTTGAAAAAAAAAATATGGAGTTTGGCCTCTTGGAACAGATAAATAAAAGGGTACTGTCGGTTGAATGATTTTGTGTTTTGCTTTTCCTGTCAAAGTTGCTGTGCTTGAATGACCGTGTAATTACGCATAGTTTGGTGGTCATCAAAGGGTTTAACAAGCTTTTATGTCATGATTTTTAATCACTTTTACCATAAAACATCACATTTGGATATCCTGTTTAGGCCAACCAACCAGCAGGCGCTCAGCAGGCAAAGGCTATGAAACAAAACTAGGCAATGAAACATAGAAGCTACGTGCCTGCCATTTGTGCAAAGCTAAAGGGAACATCTATAATTCCCTTTTAGAGTCTTGGTCTATAAGTTTTTATATACTCAACTCCATAGCCATTCATCAATTGCAACAAGCAAAGCAAGATATAATCATGTTTTCTTCCCAATAAAGTGTCAAAACAAAATGGTCACCTTCATTTTCCCTTTGGTCCATTCCTAATATGATATGCGTATGTATGTAAATTTCGGCTGGAAGCTATGTGTATTCACTACAAGAAAATATACCTTTAATGACACACGCTAATTTATGACTTGCAAAAATGTGTCATAAAAATATCATGTTTTTTAAAATATGAACGATTTATGACATACAATAATGTGTCATATTTAATAGTCATAATCCAAAACTTTGCAAAAACACAGAGTACACTTTTAATTGTATGTCATCTGTAAAATCGTCTTTAATTCCCCCCATTATTTTCGTCCTTTTCCGCTTCTTCCCCCTTGATAATTATCAGTTCACGCCGCATGCTTCCCCCTTTTTCTCTTTGCATCAGTGGATTTGTATCAGTGGACAATGGAAGCAATGCTTCTCGGCTATCATCGCCTCAGCCATGGCCTCTTATCGCCAAACCCCTTAAAATTCCAGGTTACTCTTCCTCTGTTTGGTTCTTTAGAAAAATCTAGAAGTTAAGCACTACAGCAAAACTGTTCTGTAGCGGCGTTTTTAGCGGCGTTTGTTGATAAAATGCCACAAAGTATTACATATAGCAGCGTTTTCAATCCAAACGCCACAAATTGAGACTTTAGCGACGTTTTTTGTGAAAACGCTGCAATAGAGTATAAATATAGCGGCGTTTTTCACAAAACGCCGCCATAGGATGGTATATAGTGGCGCTTTTTCAACAAACGCCACAGAAAGGTTAAACAATAGCGGCGTTTATAGTAAAAACGCCGCAATATAGTAGACATGTAGCTGTGTTTATAGTAAAATGCCGTAATAGTAGACATGTAGCGGCGTTTTAGCTAAAACGCCGCAATATATTTAACATTTAGCGGCGTTTATACCAAAATGCCGCAATAGAGTGGTAAATTAGCGGCGTTTTTTGTATAAACGCCGTAAAAAACATGTGATATAGTGGCGTTTTTTAAAAACGCCGCAAAATGTTAATATATTGTCCTCCATTTTCTCCCACCCAAACCCTAAACTCATTTCAACTCTTCTTCCCTCATAGTTTCTTCTCTGGTACAACAACGACCCTCGCACGATTCCAAGCGACGTCGTCTTTTGTCTATCCTGACGACCAAATCGGCCCTCTCACCGACGAACTATAACACAATTCCACGGTTTGATCCCTCTTATCACTAATGATCTTTTTCAATTTGTTTTGGTTGGTATTCTGAAAATGGGGAAAACCCAGAAAGCTAACAGCTAACATATTTGAAAAAAAAGAACAGGTCTTGCCTTGAGTAAGAGAAATTATCGTCGGAATGTCTACGTGGCGTCTTTGCTCTGACGATGGATCAAATTATCGCTGGGAGGCTATCGGTCCGGTTTCTCCGTCGAAACTCGATGATGACTCGACAGGAACTCATATTGCTCCATACCCTTCCATGGCCGATCTCCTACTTGAAGGTAAAATTCTATGAATCTTTATGCCGCTATATTTCCCTTTTTGTACGGTCACTCAAATTTCATAGATCGTACGCATGTAGATCTTCGAAGCTTATTGAGAATGATGATAGAGAAATGGATAAATACCCTATGTTTAGAAACGAATTTGGTAACTCTGTGGCGTTGAAAGAATCTTCAATTGCAAAAGCAGTATCGATCCTCAATGAAGACGATGTTGCCTCTACTGTTACTCCAAGTAAACGTTTATATCATCTGTTTAAATATATTTTAATGTTTGATTTAATTCCCAAGCACCTCCAATCAAGTTTTATACTGTAGGTGGAGGGTCGTTATCTGTTTCAAGTGAAGCACTAAAGCGCGCAAGGAGTCTTCTTGGTGAACCGGAGGTAGGAGATTTATTGGTGAAATGGATGAAGAGTTTCTCCATATAGAATTTACACGGAGGAAAAACTTAACGATGCATCGTCAAACAAGGAAAACAGCTTTCCTACGTCCTTTCCCCACGAAAGAGCAATGAAGACTAAATTGTACTGAACAATATGGTGAAGACTGTTTATGCATAAGTACTTTAATGTTTCTAAATTATAATGTATGTTGAAGACTGCTTATGCATAAGTACTTTAATGTTTCTAAATTATAATGTATGTTGAAGACTGTTTATGCATAAGTACTTTAATGTTTCTAAATTATAATGTATGGTGAAGACTGTTTATGCATAAGTACTTTAATGTTTTCTAAATTATAATGTATTTTGTTGTTAAGTAGTTTTATGCATAAGTACTTCTGTCTTAATTAAAATGTATGGTTGTAACTTTAGGTATGTATAGAAGAAATGAAATATTTAAAATATGTTAATCTTATATAAATAAAGGTATTTAGCGGCGTTTGTATCTAAAAATGCCGCTATATATCTATCCTTTTGCGGGGTTTATATCCAAAAACGCCGCTAATGATAAGTACATTAGCGGCGTTTTGTTACAAACGCCGCAATAGGTGTTACTTAAATCCTGCGAGAGCATTTCCCCCATTGAAATTGAATTCTAAACCTAATTTTATCGAAAACAACTGCTGCTACTCGTTGCTGCTTGAAGGGTCCTTTCATACTACTGCTCGGCGATGACTCCAATAATAAATTCCGTCAACGAAAGGCCACCGATGACGAGCTTGGTTATCCCGAACTGTAAGTCATTTCTATCTCAATTTTATTTTTATTATTTTTCATTTTCGATTCAATCACAGGAGTTATTGTTATTTGAAAACAAATTTTGTGTCTATGAATGTGTAGGGATGAGGATGCGTTGTTGAATACACAGTGCCCAAAGAATTTAGAACTTAGATGGCAATCGGAGGTCAGCTCCAGCATTTATGCAACTCCCTTAATTGTTGATATCAATAGGTAGTTTACTCTTACATTTTGAGTTCGTGTTTTCATCGCATCTATGCTTTGACTATGTTAAAAATCTCAATTCTTTTCATTTCCCCTTTCGAAAATCTGCTCATCTTTTTTGAGTAAACTCATCATAGAGAATAATTTAACTACTCCCGCCAGATTGTGTAATTTTTAGTGATGGGAAGCTTGACATAGTGGTTCCCTCATTTCTTCACTACCTTGAAGTTTTAGAAGGTTCTGATGGCGATAAAATGCCAGGTACTAGTGCTTCGCTTTCCCTAGATCATGTTAAATCAAACTTATCGATGAATCTAGAGCAATCCGATCGAAGTTGATGTCATTGAGTTTTCAATAATTTGTCAGGTTGGCCTGCTTTTCACCAGTCAACCGTGCATTCTAGTCCTCTCTTGTATGATATTGATAAAGATGGTGTGAGGGAAATCGCTCTAGCTACCTATAATGGTGAAGTGTTTTTTTTTCAGGTTGTTTTTCTTAATTATGGCACTTTAGAGAAAATGATCTCTATTTGGTAGAGGAACTCATTATTGTGGCGTTGGAATGCTAATTTGTCCAAGGCTTGGTTTTTTAGGGCTTCAGGGTACTTGATGACTGATAAATTAGAGGTACCACGTATAAAAGTTCGTAAAGATTGGTACGTGGGCTTGCATCCTGATCCACGTATAAATTAGGTCCTTAGTGCATCCTATCGTCTAAGATAAAGATGGCTCAAAAGAAACACAAAGACCATTATAAATTTGGGTTGGGTATTGCTAGTCAAGATCACATCATGTACCCTGATGGGAGTGGGTCCTTTACTCCAGGAGTTCAAATTTTTATAAGCCATCAACTCATGTTTATGTGCATGGCGGGTATTAGGATTCATGACTTCTTTTTCCTTTCTTTTCATTGTCACTTTTTTATTTCTTGCATGGAACCATACTGTAACATTTAAAAATCTTTCTTATGGAGGCATATATGTATCACTTGCAAGTCCATTGAATCAGTACATTATTATGCATTAATCATGGTAAACTGTTTTAGATCATCATTTAGAAGTGTGCCATGTGGTACATTACCACCCTTTCCGACATGTAAATCTGCTTGCTCTTTTTTGCATAGGATGTTGATGAAATAATGATCATTATTATGATAAATATAATTTACTTTGTATTCGTTGGAAGAACCCGGTTTTGCTAGTTGGGGCTCTGGAGATTATTTTGTCAGCTTTCATTCGGTTCAAAGGATGTTTCAATAGAAGAAAATATTTTCTCATTATGGACACAAGATAAGTCTGCTAGATTCGCCTCGGTTGGTCCGATATTGTGTGGGGTTTTGACCTGAACCCTCAACTACTGGTAGGATCTTTCTAGTATTGCAAAACTTTTTTATGGATAGATTTTCATGTTTTTTCTGTACGAAATGGAATATGAGATATGGATTTGATGTTACTGCTAAATCTATTGCAAACATGAGGTAGTAACAAAGATAAAATTGATTTATATTAGTAGGTGCTGAATGTATTTTTTTTTCTTCTAATGGAATAATCTATATAATTAATTGTTCAAGAACTGTAGAAATTTTAATCTCTGAGATGTTCCATTGAATAGATGAACTTGTGGAATGTGGCTGATAAAAACAATAGAGGTATGTTACAAATGCTGCTACTCGTTACAAATAATGTTCAGTGTGCTCAACAGCAGACTCATCAGGGTTTGAGAAGTATGTTACAAATAATGTTGGGTAATGCTAATAGTCTCTGCTCTGCAACATGCCATTGGATAGAATTATATATTTCTCACTTGTTATACATCAGGCCATTCACAGTGGTATGTACTTTCCTTGTATTACATATCTCGTTTATTTATTTTCTTCTGTTAGGGGTTAGAAAGCATGTACAGTTTGGCACAGAAAAGCATTCAATTGAAACCAATGGCCTCTGCACATAAGTTGATGGGGCTTATAATTGAAATTCTTGGGGAAAATACTGAGGTGACAAATGGGGATAAAATATTAATTTACAATCTCGTTAAATTCTCTTTTTGCTTCCTTATCTTTAAGTTAGATTGTGCTTTTGTCTGTTCTCAGGTTGTTTTAGCAGAATGCTTGAAAGGATTTGGTCCTTGGTAAGCTGTCATATTTCCATCTTTATATCTTTCTGTTTGTTAGGAATGTAGTTTTGGAGCCTTTTTCTGGGTGCTATTGATTTAAAATATGTTTGGTCCGATAAGCTGTTAGAAGTTATCATGAAATTCAAGCTTGGATGTTTCTGCACAATTATTAAAATCTATCTCTATATTTTTCTTATCATCATGATGGTTGCCCATGCCATAGAGTTGTTGACTGCTGGGACTGACTATGCATAAATGTGTTGTTAACTTTTTTAACGTAAGATATAATGGATTTTCATATAAACTGATGATTTATTTGGATATGAAACTAGAGATCGGGTTTTGCATTGCCATGGATGGGACCTTTTCAAGTGGTATGCCAATTGGAGTAAGACCTCATGAAATAAAATATCTGTGCAAGAAATGACAGGACGATACTAGCTCTGTATCATTGTTTTCCCATATAAACTGGATTTATCTCTTTGAATTTAAGCGCCTCATTGTGACGAAGAGTTTTGAAGAATGTGTAAGATTAGAAGCAAAATATCTTAGATATTATTGTTTATTATAGTTAATAATGTTGAACTACATTATATTTTACGTTAATGTAAACTTTGATTTATTATTATGGATTTCATTTTTCTTTTTATGGATTTTAAGTTTGTTGTTATGGATGTCAAGTTTATTGGAAAATGCTACAGGTTAAATTTGGGTAATAAAAGAGTAGAAAACAACATTTGACAAATTAGTTTTAATTTGCAAAATCAATTTCTTTTAGCTATAGAGAGGTAATTAGCGGCGTTTATATCTTAAAACGCCGCTATAGATATGACCTTTTGCGGCGTTTGTTCTAAAAAAACGCCGCTATATACCAGATCTTTTGCGGTGTTTGTGGGAAAAACGCCGCTAAATCTCAACACCTATTGCGGCGTTTGTTGGAAAAACGCAGCTAAATATCAACACCTATTGCGGTGTTTGTTGGACAAACGCCGCTAAATATCAACACCTATTGCGGCGTTTGTCCAACAAACGCCGCTATATATCGTTACCTATTGCGGCGTTTTTTGTTACCAAACGCCGCGAACTTTAGTGACGTTATTTTCAGCGGCGCTTTTTACGGCGTTTGTCATAGCGCAGCATGTGTTTTTTGCGGCGCTTAAAAACGCCGCTATAAGTAAAAACAAAAAATGCCGCAAATGTACAGTTTTGCTGTAGTGAAGGAGTGAACATTAACAAAAATGAGCACCGTTTTGATTTTACTTTTGGATTTTGAATCCTGGATTTTGATTTTCCCAGAGGGTAAAACTAAACGTCGTGGGATTCTACCTCATCTTCGTCTTCTCTTGATGACTCTACCGACTTAAACCAAAATTCTGATCTCAGACCGGTTGGCCAACGTTTCAGTTTGTTGACACTCACTGAACCTAGTCGTGGAAATGGCGATAACTTTGCCAATGCATTGTTGAATCAGGATTTTGAATCCTGGATTTTGATTTTCCCAGAGGGAAAATCCCTGAAGTTCTGCTTGTACATAATGTTCGTTTCCTTTCATTTCCTTTCCTTTTACCTCTAACTTTGGTCTCTCGTCTGCTTTCCCTTTCCTTTTACATTGCTTCTGTTTACTTTTTGTGTTATAGATTGAAAAGGGTCAATAGAAATAGAATAGGAATCCCTACAGAAGAGGGTTCCCGAAAGGAAAAGGGAAATTAACCAGTTCTGGAATTCACCACTACAAAAATCACATCCGATTTTAGCGGCAACCAAAGCTTTTGTCTTTCATTCTTTTTTTTCTTTTTCAATCTTCTTGTAGTATGCTTTATTTTACATATCAATTTGAGATTTAAATTTATTTTTTCCTATTATTGTCTTTCGTTCTTTTGGCTTTCTTCTCCTATGTTGATTTGCCTTAGAAGTAAAATTTTCAATTATCATTTCAGCTCTTCCTGTTATGGTGGAAACTGTATCAAGGAAAATTGAGGAGTATATTGTAGTGCAATGCCTCATATGTTGTGATGTGGTACTCCCCTGCAACGCTCGCCAGTCTTGTAATGACCTGTGTTCTCTCATATTTCCTTTATAGGTCGGTATACATGTCATTGGTTATTGTTGTTTACTATTTAGCTAATCCATTGCTCAACGATGAATTTTACCTTCAAATATTTCCTTTGATTTTTTCCT
Organism: Hibiscus syriacus; assembly: GCF_006381635.1. Lineage (NCBI taxonomy): Eukaryota > Viridiplantae > Streptophyta > Magnoliopsida > Malvales > Malvaceae > Hibiscus > Hibiscus syriacus. Next base: position 722,592 of record NW_024063353.1, on the reverse strand, counting down.
AGCGTCTTTTTTTTAGAAAAGAGAGATTCTTATTAATAAGGATATAACTCATTGCTAGGGGCCTTGTTATAAATCTCCCTAGAACTAAATGGAGGAAAAAGAGTGCATGTGAGCTCAAAGCCGGTTTGAATCCAACCCAGGAGGTGATTTCTCTATTTGCTTTATTTTTCTTTTTTTATATGCTCAAATATAATATTTACTGGGGAGATGGGTTTTCATATATCAACTTCCATGTTTTCCAGTCATCACCAGCTTCATTTGATAACATCTTTTATGCCGAAGAATGAAGATATTTGGTTAATATTATTTGAACCGACTGCTGCTAGTGATATGGAAAAAATACAGGAGACGAAATCCAGTTGTCTGAAGATAGAGCATGCAAGTGATTGGATGGGTGCTCAGCTGACCAGACAGATTTTAGTTCAGGACAACATTCCTGCAACAGACAATTCTCTTCATTTGGGAGAGTGAAACTGCTGTTTTTTCTTCTAGTGAATTTGTCATTGTTGCTAAAGAATATGAAAATTGTTAGCTCGTGTTGAACTTATTCTTCTTCCTATTCAGTTGGATAGAAACGGATCAATCCTGGTGCTGCGGCTAAGAACTTTTAAGCTTTACATTTACAATTTTAAATGACATATTGGTCTGAATTTATAAGCTCTATTCCATTTATAGAATGTTATGGTTGTGCGATACTGAACTGTTGATTGCAAATCATACACCTGAAGTTCTTGTAAGTGATGTCGAAATGCTTTTGTATGATAATTCTTTTCGATTCTGAGATCCCTGGATATTATCCTCGGCCATAGAACTTTCTGTATACTAGTTTCTTCTTTTCCACCTTAATGTTATTGTCGTAACCGGTTTTCGTCCGGGCATAAATTTTTTACTTGGCGGGAAAATTGATGTGAATAAATAGTTTTTAAAATAATTTGGGAGTCGCCATCGGCCTTTTGGGTTAGGTTGGTCGAATACCTAAAAATCATCTTTTAAAAGAGTTTTTAAGAAAACATCAATTAAAAGATAAACTGATATGCGTTTTAACCAAAAATTCATTCTTTTTAATAATAAAAAGGGATTCGTGGTCGGTTACGTTTAGGGAAGGATTAGCACCCTTACAACGCCCAAAATTGATACTTTTTAATTATAAATTGTATCGATTATTAGAAATTAAAAAATTCAATATATATTTAATCTATAATCCTATTATTTCAAAATTATAATTATGAAATAAATATTAATTTATATATTTATAAATACAATATTTATTTATTTAGAAATATCAGAAAAAAACTTCTAGGTGCCTTAAGACACTCTTTTCTTCGATATTAAAAAAAATAAACAATTAATATATAATTTTAAAAAATAGGATATTTATTTATTTAAAAATATCAGAAAATGGACATCTAGTTATTTTAAGAATGCCATTTCTTAATATTGAAAAATAAATAAATTAAAATATGATTATTAAAAGTAATTTATGAAATATAGGATTTTAACGAATAAACAAATATTATTTATTATATATATTTATTTATTTATATAAATAATAAAAATAATAAATAATAATAATAATAATATTGTAAATAATGATTTAAAATAAAAGGAATTAAAAAAATAATATTAAAATGTAAAAAGTAATAAGCTTGTAGAATGAATGAAAATATTAAACTTAAGGACTAAATTATAATCTAATAAAATTAAATACTTAATTCATAATTAATTATTTAAAATTATAGGGATTAGACATGCTATTTTACCCATTTATTAATTTAGTGACTAAAATAAATTATATAAAATTCGAATATCAGATTAAAATAAATTAAAAATATGTATTCGGGATTAAAATATTAATTATTAAAACTAAAGGACTAAATACATATTTTATCTAAAATATTTATAATTACGGTTAAGGGCTAAAATATAAATAAATAAAATTTAGATACCGAATTAAAAGGATTATAAATTTGATTCAGTGACTAAAATGTAAAACATATAAAATAGAGGGACTACGGACAGGGTTTAACATTTAAAAATTATACAAATAGCCCTCCCCAAAACGACGTCGTTCGGGAAGGGCTATTTAAGCCTGAAACGGCTGGCCCGAAGGGCCAGCTCTCTCATTTCTCAGTTTACTCTCTCTCTAAACTGAGAGAGTTTAAAACTCTCTCGTCTCTCTCTAGCTTCCCTCATCGGAGGGAAGCTGGTCACCGGGCGGCAGCCGTCTGCCGCCGTAATCCCCACCGTCGGCCACCATTTTTCGGTGGTCGAAAAACACTAAAATTTCCCAAAACCTAGATCCGAGTACCGTAAACCCGATTTCACCCTTCTTTTATCCTAAAAAGTTATGGGTTTTCCTAGATCTAAGGAAAATACCTTCGGTATTTTTGGTTCTCAGGCGCCGTTTGGAGTTCTTCGGTAAGGTAAACTCTTCCTTCTCTCTTCTCGGTTGGATTGCTGGTTGTTGTGAGTTGGTCTCTATTTTTTTTTTGTATCTTTGCTCTCTGTTTGGTTGCTCTGTGGCTGTTGGTTCCTCCCTTCTTTCTTTGCAGGTTCGGTGGTGGCTTTATAGCCATCACCGACGCTTGTCTCGGACCGGGTAAAAGAGTAGAGTTCGGTGAGTCACCGAACTTCCAGTGGTGACTCACCATTGAGGGCAACGTGTGCGGCTATGGCTTGGGCTTCTGGATCCTTCGGTGGGCGTCGTGGCAGCATGGTAGCAGAGGTTGGCGAACGGCGGCCGCGTGGTCCCTAGGGTATCATTACCCTAGAGTTCATTCTGGATGAGTGTGGGCCGTTGGATCTCTCAGATCCAACGGCTTTGATGCTGAGGCGGCTAGGGTTAGATGATATAAACCCTAAATTGGGTTTAGGGTTCCTAATGGGTTTGGGCCAGTTGGGTCCTGTAACTGGGCCGGTAATGATTTATTAATAATAAAATAATAATAATAATTATAATAATAATGATAATATAAATAATATTTAAATGAAAAAAATGAGTATCTTCAGCTGCCCCTATTTGCTTATTCATGTGTTAACAAGAATAGAGCAAAGACGAAAAGATAATAAGTTTTTTTTTCATTTGACTTCACTTGATTAATATGGAGATGTTGAATAAATTCTTCTTTCTTCAGATGAGTTCTTTTCATTATGAACTTTCCGCTGGGGATGATGTTGACCTATTTCATTCTGTGATAGAGTCATTCAAAAGGTTGAATAAGCTCTTCTCATTATGAACTTCTTCTTTCTTCTTCAGATGAGTTCTTCTCATTATGAACTTTCTCTGGAAAGGTTGATGCTAATCTATCTCCTTCTGTGATAGAATTATGCAAAAGGTTGAACAAGATCTTCTCATTGTGAACTTCTTATTCTTCAGATGAGTTCTTCTCATTATGAACTTTCTCTGGAAAAGCTGATCCATCAAGTGATGGATTTGAGCAAAAGGTTGAACAAATTCTTCTCATTGTGAATTTCTTCTTCTTCAGATGACGAGTTCTTCTCATTATGAACTTTCTCTGGAAAAGCTGATCCATCAAGTGATGAATTTGAGCAAAAGGTTGAACAAATTCTTCTCATTATGAATTTCTTCTTCTTCAGATGACGAGTTCTCATTATGAACTCTACTTGGCAATGTTGATCCATCAAATGATGAATTCAAACAAAAGGTTGAACAAATTCTTCTCATTATGAACTTCTTCTTCCTTCTTCAGATGATGAGTTCTTCTCATTATGAACTCTACTAGGCAATGTTGATCCATCAAATGATGAATTCAAACAAAAGGTTGAACAAATTCTTCTCATTAAGAACTTCTTCTTCCATCTTCAGATGACGAGTTCTTCTCATTATGAACTCTACTTGGCAATGTTGATCCATCAAATGATGAATTCAAACAAAAGGTTGAACAAATTCTTCTCATTATGAACTTCTTCCTTCTTCAGATGAGTTATTCTCATTATAAACTTTCTCTGGAATGTTGATCCATTGAATGATGGACTTGAACTTTGCTAAAATCTTTGAAATTCCTGTCAAAATTCAACACGGATAAAATGAATGAAAATGCACCTATTTTTGCAAATGCCTAAATATGATGCATGAATATTAAGTTTATTTTTATTTGATTTCAAATTGGTGAACTTAGTATTTCTTCAGTTGTGTAGAAATCCAATAAATCTTTCTTCTTCAAATCGGAGAATCTATAATCTTTGAAGAGTGTAGATGTAGATATGCCTGAATTTTTGCATAATGTCACAAAACCACTTGAGAATAAAACTCAATAGTATAGGCTCTTGAAAAGGCTTGCACTATGCAACATGTTGATTCTGATAACAACTCATCTGATTATGAAGCGATCTTTCAGGATGATTTCACAGATATTGATAGTTCTTTTGATACTGAGAAAATCCGGAATTCTGATTCTGATGGGGAGAGTAAACTATTATACTTGACGAAAATGGGATACTCAAATGCTATGTCTTCAATAGCCATGGAGATATAATCCTGATTCATCAATTGCAGAGTTGGCAGATTTTATATGTGCTGCTCAAATTGCTAAGACTGCTGATACACTTCTTCCGGTAAAAGATAGGAAACCATTATACAATGATCCCAATTACAAGAAAAGGCAAAACTTGAGCTATGATTTTTGGGAAAGGAATAAGCATAGGGAGCTTGAAAAGAAGCTTCTTAATGAAGACGATCATGCAGTTCATCTTTTAATTCCAATGATTGGTTCTGTGGTTCCTACCGAACCAGATCAGATAACTCAAAGAACACTTCCAGAAGATGCTATTGGGTCTCCTTATTTCTACTATGAGCAAATTCATCTTTCAAATCCAATGATTGGTTTTAGGGTTCATACCAAATCAAATCAGATAACTCAAAGAACACTTCCAGAAGATGCTATTGGGTCTCCTTATTTCTACTATGAGAACGTGGCACTTGCTCTAGTTAATGTTTGGACTGGAATATCACAGTATTTATTCGATGTAGAGCCAGAATTTGTAGATTCGAAGTATTTTCATGCTACTACACTGAAAAGGGGCTATATTCATAATCTGCCAATTTGAGAACAAATTTCTTCTTGTTCCACTTTCAAATAACTCTATGATGGTGATAATTTGCTTACTTTGTATTCCACGCCTTTAAAAGTATTAACATAAAGTGATATTCAGAAATCTTTAACTTATTTCAAAATTATGTTAATCCATTTACAAAATAAAAGAATAAATTAAATTTTCGAAAATAAATTGAATCTCAAATAAATTGAATTTAGAAAAAATAAACTTAGAATTTATTAATAAATAGATAGAATTGTATTCAAAGTTATGGCAAGTATAGGAATGATAAAAATTCAAATGACTCAATAAATTATTAGCAATAGTATTTCTAAATTAATCAAATTGATATAATTTAGAGTACTGATGTAAGCTTTTGTCTGAAAGATCTCAAACGTTGTCAGAATGCTTGTAGATGTGAAGTTCTTCCCAAACTATCAAAATCTTAAGAGGGTTCAATTACCAGATGCCTAATATCAACATGCATTTGAGCCGCCCTTTCAGGTTTTCAACTCAAATCCTTCCTTTGGTTATAAGATGCCCTTTGTGGGTTTTCATCTTGACCCCTTTTTTGTAACATCCTCAATATCGGGTTAGTGACCAAGTTGTAAAGTTTCAGAATTTGGTGACTAAAGTATAAGAATGAAATAGTTCAATGATTATTGGATATATATATGATGAAGGTTATTTAGTAATTATTAAAGGAAATTAAGGGTTAAATGGTCATTTGACCAGAAAGATTTTTATATTCCTTTTAAAGGTAATATAAACGTGGGAAATGTGAGAAACATCCATAGTTCTCTTCTCCTTTCTTCTTCTTCATACGTGGGAGAGCAAGGTAAAGGTAAGTTTAATTTCAGTTGGTTAATTCTTGAGTTTTAAGCTTAGTTTTGATTCTTTGGGTATTAAATAAGCTTAAGGAAAGCTTATATGGGATTTAAACAATAAGATAAAGGAATTATGAAGGAATTTGCAATATGAGTTTTAAGATGAAATTTTGATATGGTATGGTTGTTGAAGTTTTATGGATGAATTTGACTTGTCATCAATCTAATTAAGAAGTATGAAGTGTTAGAATTGGAATTAGAACACATTGAAAATTTGATATGATTCTTGAATCTCATATGGAAGATAGGATTTTGAGGTTTAAGATGAAATAAATGAATATAGATTGGTTTAAGTATGTGTACTAGAGTTAAGAATGAAAAGGGGATGATATATGAAGTGTTTGAGAGGAAATGAAGTAATTTTCGAGTTAAAAATATGATTTCTGGGCAAGGGGAATCGGTACCCATTCAAGGGGAACCGATACCCCTTCAAACGAACAAAACTTTCCAGAATGTCATGAGGGAATCGATACCCCCTTAGTAGGGAACCGATTCCCCCTAAAGGAAAAATGTGAATATTGGTTTAATAAGTTCGTTTAAGTTGCTAGTATCCAATTACAAGGTGTAGGTATCTAATGATTGCCTCAAAATGTACATTTATGTAGATTCTGCGCGTAAAGCAATTCCGGAACATTTGGCAAGTAAGATCGATCAAGGGAAAGATAAGAGATTGAAATTGACTAGTGAGGCCAAGGTGAGTGCATACTAGTGATATGTAGTGTTTAATGGAAATAAGACTTGCGATGAGTCTATTTCCTAGAGTAATATGCATGAAGTCATGGACATGATTATGTGTGGTTATAATTATATGTGATTATCTGTATTACATTGATTGTATGTATGCATGACTATAGATAATGATATGATTTGTATATGCTATATGATTTATGTAAAACTTTATTATGTAATAATGGAAGAACATGGAATAAGTTATATGATAGAGTCATAAGAAATGAAATGAACATGAGAGAATAAGATAATCAAGTATAAGTTATATGATATGGTATAAGTGATTATACGAGAAATGTTAGGAGACTCTAAGAGAATAGTATGAATTCGAAGACATAAATAAGGATACATAAGTAATATAGGGAAGATTGATAAATTAAAGGAAACTATGGTTTATGTATTATAGTGAAGAGCTACAAAGTTTTATTAAAGAGTATTGTGGAAGTCATGAGAAATTGAACTAAATAAATAGATGGTTTATGTGAGTGGAAAAGGAAAATGATATAAAATAAATGGAAATTATTTATAAGATAGCATGAGACTATTTGAACATGTAATATAACTTTATAAGGAGTACTTGGGTAAAATCATTATATGATACAATTATAGAGTATTACTATACAAATTATATTAAAATATGATATATGAGAATATGAGTAAGTTTATAGGATATTGATAGGACATATAAGAATATTTAAATGTATGCTGATATGAAAAAGGGAATACAAAGAAATGGAGCATAAGGTAGATAATATGATATCTGTTATTATATATATATATATGTCATCAGGTAATATGAAAGGACTCTGAAAATTGATATAAGCTACGTGAAAGTGTTCTAGGTGTTTCTATATGTTATATGAAGTATATGATCTTATGTAATCAAGATATGATAAGTATGTTTACATGAATAAATGTGATTGGGTGAGAAATGATAGAAATTATATGAAAACATGATATATGTGACATGTGAATTATATGGAAATGATCTACGTGTAAGTGAACTATGTGACTATGTGATAATATGAAAAGAAGCTATGTGATACGTGATATGTGAAAGTGAATTACAAGTTTATGTGAATATTTGAAATGAAATAAATGATAACGCCCATGTTATGTGTCATGAGAGCTAGGGGTATAGTTGGCATGCCAAGAGTCGAGGGTCTACGCGGTCCTTCGGGACATATGTATATTCTTTGGAACATGTGTGAAGTCTTGAAAGACATATACTTGATCCCTAGTATATGTATATGATTCTTAAGGAATAATATGTGGTCCTTATGGACATTATTATATGGCACTACGGTACAATTCTACGCGGCACTTCGGTGCAATTATACGAGCTGTGGTGACAGCATTAGTGCACAACCTCTATAGACTCACATATCGATAGTTCTCACATATGTACATGGGCTAATCCAGAGATATGAACAAATATATGTTAGTGGTATGATAAATGTTATAGAAATGATATGATGTTGTGTGTGTATAATGTTTGATTGAAAAGGTTAACCATAAAAGTATGTGATTACATGATAAACTGTTAATGATGAATTATGTGTATGTATGTATTTACTGTAATTAATCTGATATGATTTTATATGATACGAAGAATGCATGGAATTGGTATAACATGATAGAACAGAACATGCATGTATTGATATATGTTATAAAGTACATTATAAGTTGTTATACCTCACTAAGTCTTCGACTTAGCGTGTGATTGTTTCACACGTAGGTTTCGAGAAGAGTAAAGAGTAATGCGGAGCAAGACATGTCAGTTTTCCTTACCAAATGTCAGATCAGAAAATATATGTACTGTATATAGAGTATAGTTGGCATGTAGTCTAAAGCTATAAATTGTATGAACTCTGATATATATTTTGTAAACGTTTTGAATAAGTTAAATGTTATCAAAGTTTTTAAATTACTCACTATTTTATACGAATAAATGTTTGAAAAGTCAATGTGACACTTCGGACTCGTATCCGGGTCGAATACGGGTTGGGGGTGTTCATCTTTTTTTTCTTTTTTTTCTTTTTTTTCTTTTTTTTTTTTCTTTTCATTTTTTCTTCAAGCATAATATTTCTTGACAGAATCCGAGTTTATTGGATTTCTCAGAATTTTTCCATCCATTTCTGCCAAGATCAACGCTCCTCCGGAAAAGGCCTTTTTTACAACGTATGGCCCTTCCCAATTAGGCATCTATTTCCCACAGAAATCTTTATGTATAGGCAAGATCTTTTTTAGTACTTGATCACCCTCTTGGAATTCTCTTGGATGTATTTTCTTATCATGAGACTTCATCATCCGTTTCTGATACATCTGTCCATGGCAAATAGCTTTCAATCTTTTCTCCTCAATAAGGTTCAATTGATCAAATCTTGCTTGGATCCATTCAGAGTCATCCAATTTTGTTTCCCTCAAAATTCGAAGCGATGGAATTTCAACTTCAATTGGTAAGACTGCTTCCATCCCGTAGACTAAAGAAAAAGGCGTTGCCCCAGTAGATGTTCGAACAGTAGTTCAGTATGCATATAAAGCAAAATGTAACTTCTCGTTCCAATCTTTGTAAGTTTCAGTGGTCTTTGTAATGATTCTCTTGATATTCTTATTTGCTGCTTCAACTGCCCCATTCATCTTTGGACGATATGCCACTGAGTTTGCATGTTTGATCTTAAATTGTGCACAAAGTTCAGTCATCATCTTGTTGTTCAGGTTCAGAGCATTATCTGTAATGATCCTTTCTGGTAGACCATACCGGCAAATTATTTATTTCTTTATGAATTTGCAGACTGTGGACCTCTTAATATTGGCATACGAAGCAACTTTAACCCACTTGGTAAAATAATCAATTTCCACAAGGATGAAACAATGTTCATTCGATGCTTTTGGTTTGATTGCCCCAATGACGTCTATTCCCCACATAGAAAATGGTCAGGGTGTTGTCATTACATGTAAAGGAGATGGGGGTACATGAATCTTATCTGCATATATCTGGCATTTATGGCATTTCCTCGCATACTCAATGCAATCTGTGTGCATGGTAGCCCAATAATATCCATATCTCATTATTTTTCTAGCCATGGAAAGACAATTTTCATGTGTTCCACATATTCCACTATGTACTTCCTCAATGATGCTTCTGGCTTCGCTGGTATTTAAACATCTCAATAGCATTTGATCATTGCTTCTTCTATACATAATCTCGCCATCAAGAAAATATCCAGCAGCCATTATTCTCAAGGTTCTTTTATCAATTTCAGATGCATTTTGTGGATAACTTTGATTTTTGATATATTGCAGGATATCATAATACCATGGTTTACCATCTACCTCTTCTTCCACACTATAACAATGTGCAGGAATTTCATATACTTGCATTTTGATTGGCATCATATCAACTTTCTTAGTTGCCTGAAACATAGCAGCTAATGTAGCCAAAGCATCTGCTATTTGATTTTCTTATCGAGGGAGATAATTGAAGGTGACTCTCTCAAATTCTTTCACTAATTCGAGGGTAAAATTTCGATATTCCAACAATTTGGGATCTTTTGTTTCCCATTCACCTCGTAATTGATACACCACTAACGATGAATCTCCATATATCTTGAGACATTTGATTTTTCTTTCTAATGCTGCTTTCAATCCCATGACACAAGCTTCATATTCCGCCATGTTATTGGTGCAAAAGAACTCTAGTCTACTTGTAAAGGGATATTAAATATTTTCTGGCGAAATTAGCACTGCCCCAATTCCTCGTCCCAATACGTTAGATGCTCCATCAAAGTAAAGCTTCCAAGATGCATCATTTGTTCCGACTTATTCATTCATGGATATGCACAACAAATCTTCATTTGGAAAATTAAAACTCAAAGGCTGATAATCATTCGATACACGGCTGGCCAGAAAATCAGCTATGATACTTCCTTTTATCGCTTTTTGGTTGACATATACAATATCAAACTCGGATAATAACATCTGCCATCTAGCCATTCTGTCTGTCAAAGCTGGTGATTCCATTAAGAATTTCAAAGGATCGAGTTTGGATATTAACCAAGTAGTATGATATAACATGTATTGTCTGAGTCTTCGAGTAGCCCACACCAGGGCACAACATAATTTTTGTATTGGTGGATATCGAATTTCACAATCAGTAAATTTTTTGCTCAGATAATAAATAGCTTTTTCTTTCCTTCCAGATTCATCATGCTGTCCCAGTACACATCCCATCGAATTTTCAAAGACTGTCAAGTAAAGAATTAACGGTCTATCAGGCATTGGTGATACTAAAATGGGGTCATTGGATAAATATTTCTTAATAATATCCAAAGTTTCTTGACATTCATCATTCCAGACTTCAGGATTGTTCTTTCGAAGTAATTTGAACACTGGATCACATTTGTCAGTTAATTGAGAAATGAACCGAGATATATAATTTAATCTTCCCAAAAAGCCTCGAACTTCTTTTTTTGTATTGGGTGGTGGAAGATCTTGAATTGCTTTTACTTTATCTGGATCAATCTCGATTCCTTTTTTGCTGACCACAAATCCCAAAAGCTTCCCGGAAGTTACCCTAAAAGTGCATTTAGCGGGTTGAGCTTTAATTCATACTTCCTCAATTTATGGAAAAGCTTTCTCAAATTTTGAATACGTTCTTCTTCAGTTCGGGATTTGGCAATCATGTCATCTATATATACTTCAATCTCTTTGTGCATCATGTCATGAAACAAAGTTACCATGGCTCTTTGATACGTTGCCCCTGTATTTTTCAATCCAAATGGCATTACTTTATAGCTGAATGTGCCCCAAATGGTTACAAATGTTGTTTTTTCCATGTCTTCAGGATTCATTTTTATCTGATTATATCCTGAAAAGCCATCCATGAATGAAAACCATGCATGTCCTGCAGTATTGTCCACCAATGTGTCTATGTGGGGTAATGGAAAGCTATCTTTCGGACTAGCATTGTTGAGATCTCTGTAATCCACACACATTCGACTTTCCCATTTTTCTTTGGTACTGGAACAATATTGGCTACCCATTCTGGGTATTTGGCTACTTGTAGGAAACCTGCATTAATCTGTTTCATCACTTCCTCTTTGATCTGTAACAACATTTCTGGCCTCATTCGCCTGAGCTTTTGTTGGACCAGTTTATATTCTGGATTGATTGGAAGTTTGTGCATCACTATATCTGTACTCAAACCCGGCATATCTTGATAAGACCAGGCGAAGATATCTTTGAACTCTTGAAGGAGATTTATCAATTCTTGTTTTATCTGGATTATCAGTGTAGTACCAATTTTCACCTCTTTCATTTCTTCATCTGTTCCCAGATTCACAGTCTCAATCTCTTCTTTGTGAGGTAAAATTTGTTTATCTTCTTTTTCTATCAGTCTTAATAATTCAGTAGGAACATTACATTCCAGTTCATCCTCACACTCATTGATTTCCTCAAGACATATGGGCTGCTCTAAATTTATCTCTCGATTAAATTTAGGAATAAATATGCTATTAACATTGTGACACTCTGTGTTAATATTTAAAACTACAGGAATGTCTTCAGTGGTCCAATTGTTGAGTGTTTCTCCAGGAAAACAAGGGCGAATCCTATCCAAGTATTTGCCAGTCTTGTTGTCATTCATGATCATGTTGATAAATAATCCATTCATAGCTTCTTCAACTATGCTTTGATCTTTCGTCAACTTTTCTTCTTTAAAGGCCTCAACAAGCTGTTGTTCTACATTAATTGTTCTCCCTGATTTGAATGTGGTCTTCATCTGTGGGAAAAACATGTGTTCCCAAAGGATTTATTCTCCTTTCAACCTTGCCTTTCTATCTTCACATATTCTTTTCATCTCTTTGTTCTTTTGCTGAAAATTGGGAAGCCCAAAACGATCTTTCTTCATCTTTATACTTACAGGAACTGAACTCCCTTGAAGATTCTTTCCTAAACCTTTCCTAGTTTTAGCTCCGATGCCTAAAGTCTGTCGTACAGTCATCTTGGTGCAATCAGATAATCTGGGATATGGAATTTTGCTTCCTTCTGCAATAAAGGTTGCATTGACAAATTCAAGAGCTCAGAAAGAACATTCGAGAGCATCATCATTGGTTTCAATATATGGAACATCACTTGTTATAGACGCAATGATTTCTTCTTCAGCTCCTACGCATATTAGTTGTCCATCAACAACGAATTTCAATTTTTGATGTAATGAAGAAGGAACGGCTGTTGCAGAATGAATCCATGGCTTCCCTAATAAACAATTATATGTAGGGTGGATGTCCATCACCACAAAGTCAATATTGTACACGACTGGTCCGATTAACAACGATATTTCCATTTTCCCAAGCACTTATTTTTGAGTGCCATCAAAAGCTCGCACTACATTCTGATAACTTTTCATGTGTGATTTATCCACAGGCATTCTTTGAAGTGTGACTATAGGCATCAAGTTGAGAGCGGATCCATTGTCAATCAATACTCCTAGCAAAACATGACCATGACAATGTGTAGTAATATTCAAAGCTTTTACTGACCCCATTCCGCCTTCAGGTATTTCATCATCCGTGAACGTTATGTAATTGTCAGCGGCTATATGTCCCACAATTCTGTCAAGTTTATTGAGGGATATATCTTCAGGGATAAATGTTTGATTAAGCATTCTCATCAAAGCATTTCTATGTGCTTCTGAATTCATCAATAGATCAAGAATAGAAATTCTCGCTTGTTGTTTATGTAGTTGTTCAACCACACTATACTCACTATGTTTCAGGAATTTCAAAAATTTTTGCGTTTGTTTTTCTGTTACAGGCTCATTGAATGCTGGAGGGGATTCATCATCAAATACCTTTTGGGGTATTACCATAGCTTTTCCTTTTGCTTTCACCTGTTCTGATGCATTGGATGTTTCGGGAGAGTAACATCTCCCACTTCTTGTAAAGAATCCGACTTCACTCACTGCTTCAGATGTCGAATCCAGATTCTGTATTTTCTCTTCTGTTTTTTCCAGAGAAACAAATCCTCCTACCATTGAAACATTGGTAGTATAATTCCAAGGTACCCTGTGGGTATCCTTGTATAGAAATGGTAGAGGAGTGGTGATAACTACTTTCGGCTTTGTTGGTGCAGGAATCACCGTAGATGATTTCACATTAATGATCACAGGATCACTTGTTCTCTGATTAGGTTTAGAATCTTCTGATAAGCAAATATCATCTTCTTTTTTCCCTGGTTCTTCTTCAAAGAATTCTATCTCTCTGCTATTCATCAATTTTTTCACCAAATCCCTAAACTCAGGACATAGTTGAATTTCATGCCCATTCTCTTGATGATATTCACAATAATTCTTGCCTTCATTATGCTTTGGCCTGAATTATTGTGGAATTATACCGGCTAAAGAGAGTTGTTGAAATATCCAAACAAAAGGAGATTTAATTTCAGAAATGTCAGTTTTTGCTTTCTTTCTGTTCTCTTCCTGAATTGCATTCACGTTTTTATCTCCATGATTTGGCAATGGATGATTTGATGTAGATGGTGAATTGAATTCCAACTTTCCAGTGTTGATCAAATTTTGAACCACTCTTTTGAATGCCAAACAGTTTTCAATAGAATGACCCGTAATTCCTTCATGGTAAACACAGTGTGCCTTTACATCATACCATGGAGGGAATGGTGGTTGCATGGGAACCAAAGGATAGGGCCGTATGACATATGCTTTTAACAGCGAATCATAGATCTCTGCATAGGGTACTGGTAAAGGTGTAAAAGACAACCTTTCATTTTCCTTTCGAGATCCTCTGGACTCTGCTCGATTAGTGTTTGTTTCTTCTTTCTTAACCCTTGGCTGGGTTGTAACACTTTTCGATGAATCCTTGTTATAAGAGTTTGCATGACTTCATTCTCTTTTTTTCGGTACATAGGTCTTTTGGAACTAGACCCCTCATTTGATTCAATTTTGCCACTTTTCAAAACATTTTCAATGAGTTCTCCAGAAATGACCAAATCTGCAAAATTTCTGGTTGCATTCCCCAGTAGATGATTTAAATAAGGAGCTTTCAACGTATGGACAAATATTACTGTGGCCTGTTTTTCTGATAGAGGTGGTTGAACTTGGGCTGCTGTGTCATGCCATCTCTAAGCATACTGTCTGAACGTTTCGTTATTCTTTTTCTCCAAATTTTGGAGAGTCCATCTATCAGGGACCATGTCTGTTACGTGGCGGTACTGCTCTAGGAATGTTTTAGCAAGATCTTTCCAAGATCTAATGTTGGCTTTGGTCAATTGAGTATACCATTTTAAGGCTGGTCATGTCAAACTATCTTGAAAGCAGTGAATTAATAATTTCTCGTCTTTCACATATCCTGCCATTCTGTGACAAAACATAGTAATGTGGGATGAAGGGCATGTGGTACCGTCATATCTATCAAATTCGGGAACTTTGAACTTGATGGGGAGGATTAGGTCTGGAACCAAACTCAACTCACTAGCGTCAAACCCATAGAATGATTCAGTTATTTCCACGGATTTCATTCGTTCTTCTAAGCTCCTGATCTGTCTGGTCAATTCTTCATTTACTTTTTCCTTCTCATTCAGTTCATTCAAATCTGGGATTAGATGCTCGGTATTAAAATCCCCTATTTTCACATCTGATATAAGTGGATTTTTGCTTGAAGATGCAGGATCAACTTGTCGATTTTCATGTGGTTTGGTTTCTTGAAATGCTGATGTGCGGGCATTGATTTGTATAGGTGTAGTACCAGAGTGATAAATTGGTTCTAGTGGGAAACCTAGAGGATACATAGGTTCTTGGTCGAAAGATACAGGATTTTCATGCATTTTTCCAATGATAGCATGCCTTTTAAACATGTCTTCTATTTTCTGCATCATGCTGTCTTGTGAGTTTGCAATACTGGCTTCAATTTTCTCTAGCTTCATTCTCATTTCTGCTTGTTCTTTATTATGCTGTTCCTCAATACGTTGTATTTTATCCTCCATAATTCTCTTAGTAGCTTGTCTAGTACCGTAGTGATGTTGTATTTCTCTTTTGGCCACTGCGATTGAAAATTCTTTTGATATTATTTTTTCAAATTTTAATTAATGAATGTTATAAAAAATTATACATATAGAAAATAATGCAATGAATGATGAATGTATGCAAAATGCATGTATGCAAAAGGTATTGATCCCAAAAAGTTAACTATCATAGAACAACTTCATCGGCATACAAAAGTTTCTTTAATAGTTCATAACTATAGATAAGGCGTAGCTTTCCTATTAAGCTCTATAATTTCTTTCATTAGCCATGACACATTCTTTTCGAACTTAGAAACTGGATCAACGTGATGCTCAATTATTTTTGCTTCAACAACTAGTTCCCCAACATATCTAGCAACTTCGCTCATTTGTACCATGGCCTCGAATACCATATTACTTCTTTCTTCACTTCTTTCTACATAGAAATCAGTTGATTTTTGCCATTGTTCATTAGTTCCTTCGAGAGTTTGCTCTAACTCAGTGATTCTGACTTGACAATTGTGCTGAGTGTTTTCAAGATCTCTAATGCGTCTTCGTAGTGAAGCACTTTCCTCATTACTTTCTTTGAGATCACTAGGTCCTAGAAGAACCTTTTCTTGAAATAACGACTCTTCAAGTTGCAAAATGCAAGCATTAAACTCTGAGTTTTTGTTTCTAGACTGATCCAAATCTTCTTCAAGTTTTGTTCGTGCTTCTTGCGTTCTTTGATTAAGCTTCTGGATTTGAACATTCTTGTTTCTGCATCTTTGCATCCAATTGCTAGCCACTTCTTGCTCTACCTCAAGTTTGGTGTTGAAATTCTTTCTTTCCAGCTCCCATTTTTCTTTTTCAAACATTGAACTCTTCAATCCTTTGGCCTCTCTTCAAGTTCGGTAATCAGATTTCATTTCAGATTCAAAATCCCGAACATGATATTTTCTCACCTTCAATTATCAAAGATGTTATTCTTCATCTCTTCTAAATCTTTGGCTCGATCCCTTTCTCTTTGCATTTCATTCATGATCTCGGCGCGGTGGTAGCTTTGTGTTTATAATCGCTCTCTTCTGTCAACCTCAAAATCTTCCATTTTTGCTTTCCTTTCTCAAGGCTTTTGAGTAGACGACTATTCTTTCTTTCAGATCTTCAACTCGACTTTCTCGATGTTCAATTCTCTGGTCATCTGTAATGTTGATCGGCTCGGTCTTGATGCTTTCCGGGATTTAATAACTCCTGGTAATTTTCTTTAATGCTCTGAATTCACCATCAACTTTTTCTTGTTTTCTCTCAACATTGCACATTGTGATGAATGAAAGTCATGTCAACACCCAACATAGCTTTATCTCGTCTCATTTGCTCTAATTCTCTTGACCAATCTTCTCTTTCTGCTTCAAACTCAGCTCTCAGTTTGGTCTGGTAGAAAAATATTTTCATTTTTCCTGACAGATCTCCATTCCTCATAATCAGGAGTTAGCATTTCTTTTGCTGCTTTAGTCGGATACAAAAAGTGTTTCCAAGCTGTAAAGGCTTCCATGATTTTTTATAATTTTTGCTGTGGAATGCGAACTCAGATGAATGTAATCCAGCAGTGACAGGTACAAATTGACGACCTTCATACTGTCTTATGACCAGAGTGGTGCATATCCAATTCCTCACCACAATCCAAGCAGCATTATCCAGTTGTAATCACATTGTAAAAGAATTCCCTTGGATTTGCCACGGGGCTCGCCAAACAATATCATTGCTTTACAGAGATTTCGAAAGGCATTAATCCACATATCTTTCTTAATTTCTTTCGGCCATTCTGCTCTAGAATTCTTTCAATGGTGAGTAGTCCGTATTAAAACGCCGGTATGAAACCTTTTCTGTCCTCCAGAAATGGCTACGGATCAGACATATACAATTGGGGTACACCCTGAGAATCTTCCACCTCCTAGCTTTCTACAAGTGTTAATGATCTGAAAGTCTCTGCTAGAATTGCAGATGCATGATTAATCTTTTTTGGTAGTTGCTCAAACAAATCTACTACTGCTTCATATATCCAATTTGGGAAGATGACCATACCATACATACCCAGAGCAAAGAGATCGAATCATACTTTAGTCTGGATGACTTGAATAAGTTCTTAATGTTGGTCCAAGCAATGCCTTCGCTTTCGCCCTTTTGTTTTGTACGGGATGCACCATTCTTCCGTACTCCAGCAATCTTTGCTAATTTAACTCGAAAGGGTGAGTTTTAATTGACCTGAATAAATTCGATTCTCCAAAGCCCCTTCTATATGTAGCAAAGTTTGTACTCTTCAATAGTAGGAACCAAATCCTCCTTATGAGAGTGAAGCAATTGTACCCTGGATTCCGAATTGAATTAGGGCTCGAAGTAAGTCATCATCAACTTCGACATAGAGCAAATATGGGATGTCTCCGCAAGTCTGATAAAACTAACTTTTTGTTTGAGTCCCAACTCTCCCAAATGCTTCGCAAATCCGCATATCATTTATTTTTAGCGAAAACTGGAGCATAAACTGGCTAACTCAGATATAGTCATCCTGCAGACTGTCTCCCCTTTGTCTTTGTAAATCCTCAGCCCACTGTCTTACTTCTGAGTTTAGAACTATTTGATTTGAACACTTTTTATCCATGGATGAAGGTTTTCCAATGAGGCATTAACACGAGGATCAATCCTGTATGATGCTATGCAAACAGAAGAAATAAAGAACACAAAAAAATGAATTAGTTTACATAATAAGGAAAAATTTAATAATAATGTCTACCTAAATATCTTATTTAAACTTGCTTTCTTCATACTTTAAATAATTTAAATTCACATGCAATTTATCAGTAAGAAATAAATAATAAATTAAAGGAAAGTTAAAATTCATTCTCCTGTGTGTACACCTATTTTGGACAAAATTCGGCATGGCTTCAGATCGGAAGAGTTTCTAGGGTTTATTATATGCAGGGTTTCAGATTTAAGAATAAAGGTACCTGAATTATCCTTGTTAGTGCCCCCTTGGGTTGCTAACCCTCAATCCTAGTCCATCACAGACTAAAGTGGATCGAGTTCAATTCGAGGGGATACACTTCTCTATGCCTGATACGGAGAATAAATTCTCACGAAGACATAGAGCATATGAACCCCGAAAGTTACTTGCTAGGTCTGACACGGAGAATAAATTCTCACGAAGACGTCGCTTTCACTCCCACTTAAAAGGGACCAACTCAATTATAGAGCTTTATGTTATGCAATGCAAGTGTTGTGTGTGAGGAGAAATGTTCAAACCTCTGACAGAAAAATAAATAATGAATTAAAATACTTAATAATATAAAAATAATAAGTATAAAAAATTTGAAAACAAAGAATTATAAATTAAATATATAAATTTTTAATTTATAATTAATAGAGACAATTTATAATTGATTTTAAAAGTTTGACCATCCCCAGCGGAGTCGCCAAGCTGTCGTAACCGGTTTTCGTCCGAGCACGAATTTTTTACCTGGCGGGAAAAGTGATGTGAATAAATGGTTTTTAAAATAATTTGGGAGTCGCCATCGGCCTTTTGGGTCAGGTTGGTCGAATACCTAAAAATCATCTTTTAAAAGAGTTTTTAAGAAAACATCGATTAAAAGATAAACGGATCTGCGTTTTAACCAAAAAATCATTCTTTTTAATAATAAAAAGGGATTCGTGGTCGGTTACGTTTAGGGAAGGATTAGTACCCCTACAACGCCCAAAATTGTTACTTTTTAATTATAAATGTCTCGATTATTAGAAATTAAAAAATTCAATATATATTTAATCTATAATCCTATTATTTCAAAATTATAATTATGAAATAAATATTAATTTATATATTTATAAATACAATATTTATTTATTTAGAAATATCAGAAAAGAACTTCTAGGTGCCTTAAGACAGCTCTTTTCTTCGATATTAAAAAAATAAATAAATAATTAATATATAATTTTAAAAAATAGGATATTTATTTATTTAAAAATATCAGAAAATGGACATCCAGTTATTTTAAGACTGTCCTTTCTTAATATTAAAAAATAAATAAATTAAAATATGATTATTAAAAGTAATTTATGAAATATAGGATTTTAACGAATAAACAAATATTATTTATATATCTATATATTATTTATATAAATAATAAAATAATAATAAAAAATAATAATATTGTAAATAATGATTTAAAAAAAGGAATTAAAAAAATAATATAAAATGTAAAAAGTATAAGCTCGTAGAATGAATGAAAATATTAACTTAAGGACTAATTATAATCTAATAAATTAAATACTTAATTCATAATTAATTATTTAAAATTACAGGGATTATACATGCTATTTTACCCATTTAATTTAGTGACTAAAATAAATTATATAAAATTCGAATATCAGATTAAAAAAATTAAAATATGTATTCGGATTAAAATATTAATTATTAAACTAAAGGACTAATACATATTTTATCTAAAATATTTATAATTACGTTAAGGCTAAATATAAATAAATAAAATTTAGAGACCGAATTAAAAGGATTATAAATTTGATTCAGTGACTAAAATGTAAAACATATAAAACAGAGGGACTACGGACAGGGTTTAACATTTAAAAATTACACAAATAGCCCTCCCCAAAACAGCGTCGTTCGGGAAGGGCTATTTAAGCCCGAAACGGCTGGCCCGAAACGGCTGGCCCGAAGGGCGTTTACTCTCTCTCTAAACTGAGAGAGTTTAAAACTCTCTCGTCTCTCTCTGGCTTCCCTCATCGGAGGGAAGCTGGTCATCGGGCGGCAGTCGTCTGCCGCCGTAATCCCCACCGTCGGCCACCATTTCCGGTGGTCTGAAAACACCAAAATTTCCCAAAACCTAGATCCGAGTACCCTAAACTCGATTTCACCCTTCTTTTATCCTAAAAAGTTATGGGTTTTCCTAGATCTAAGGAAAATACCTTCGGTATTTTTGGTTCTCAGGCGCCGTTTGGAGTTCTCCGGTAAGGTAAACTCTTCCTTCTCTCTTCTCGGTTGGATTGCTGGTTGTTGTGAGTTGGTCTCTATTTTTTTTGTATCTTTGCTCTCTGTTTGGTTGCTCTGTGGCTGTTAGTTCCTCCCTTCTTTCTTTGCAGGTTCGGTGGTGGCTTTATAGCCATCACCGACGCTTGTCTCGGACCGGGTAAAAGAGTAAAGTTCGGTGAGTCACCGAACTTCCAGTGGTGACTCACCATTGAGGGCAACGTTTGCGGCTATGGCTTGGCCTTCTGGATCCTTCGGTGGGCGTCGTGGTAGCGTGGTAGCAGAGGTTGGCGAACGACGGCCGAGTGGTCCCTAGGGTATCATTACCCTAGGGTTCGTTCTGGATGAGTGTGGGCTGTTGGATCTCTCAATAATATAATAATAATAATAATAATAATAATAATTATAATAATAATGATAATATAAATAATATTTAAATGAAAAAAATGAGTATCTTCAGTTATTGTTATAGCCTTTGCTTGGTTTTTCATTTTGAGTTCCGAACTTCCGATTATCTTAAACGATAGTTGAGCAATCTCAACAATTCAAGAAATTATGGCTCATTTACACCCCATCTTTCATACTGTGTAAATTGTACTGTATTGTGCCATTATTTTCTCCCTTTACAATATCATGCAACAAAAGTCCATAACTGATCAAGCTTTATTAATTCATTACTTGTGATAGTTAGGTTTAGGTTACAACTAAATCAATGATGTTTTTTTTTCGGTTTCAATTTGATTAGGAATGAACTTTTCGTTTATGCAATTCATTCTCTCCATTTTTACGTTATTTATTTCTTATTGCAGTGGGTGTTGTCTCCCAAGTACTTCAATTTCCTGTTTCCTATGACGTTGACAATGATTCACATGTCATTCTCCGGAATCGTTGCATTTTTCCTTGTCCGATTTTTCAAGGTATGATTGACATGCAACTAACTTCAATTTCTTTTCCATCTAGCATTGCTAACTATTGTAAGGAATGTCTTCATACTAAACTGTTAAATGCTAAACCATATACTCCCGTCTCAATAATATATGCAAATGCAACTAGCTCTAGGAATGCCAAGTTTGTCACAATAAAATGTGTTTTTTTGGTTACATTGTCCCCATTTCCAGAACTTAGTGGTCTCTTTATGACCTGAAACTAAAGATCCATTGTTTTTTTGTGCTTTATATTTTACCTACAGAGGCAAAATATAAATTTGAGAGCATAGATATTATTTTTCTATACAAGCTTCATCTTCCATTGTTTTGCCTAGTTTTGTAATGCATTTTCCTCTCCCTCAATCTTGCCATGCAGGTTGTAGCTCCTGTCAAAATGACATTTGAAATGTAAGTGTTATTCTTTATCTAAAATAGCCGTTATTATTCTCAGTTAATGCTTAGCTACAATATCGATGTTCTTTTTCCTAAACAAATGTTCTCGGTGTTGTAGATATGCAACATGTGTAATACTTATAAGTGCCTTCTTTGCATCAAGTATTTGGTAAGTATTTAACTGTGGTATGATTGGAATTTGTGTTTGGTGTGTGCTATAGTGTTTTCCTTATTATGGTGTGGTTTGTGTTGTGTAATGAGTTACTTCTGTCAGCAAAAAATACATACTGCTTGAATACCCTGTCGAGACTGAAAGCATAAAAATAGCCGTTATTATTCTCAGTTAATGCTTAGCTACAATATCGATGTTCTTTTTCCTAAACAAATGTTCTCGGTGTTGTAGATATGCAACATGTGTAATACTTATAAGTGCCTTCTTTGCATCAAGTATTTGGTAAGTATTTAACTGTGGTATGATTGGAATTGTTTGGTGTGTGCTATAGTGTTTTCCTTATTATGGTGTGGTTTGTGTTGTGTAATGAGTTACTTCTGTCAGCAAAAAATACATACTGCTTGAATACCCTGTCGAGACTGAAAGCATAGTATTACTTGTGAACTTGTAGTTTGTTTCATACTCTTTTTTGTTTTAAGTATAATATTGTTCCTCAATGATCTGTCTACTTTCCTATCCTAATGGTTGTTAAAGAGTTACTGCACCCAAGTTGGTAGGTTGACTTGAGTTTGTGAAAATTCTCAACTAAATAAACCTGGATGATTATTGTTAAGCTCAAATCAAGTATAGATGCAATAGCAGTACCTGCTACATGTATTTTTTTTTATCTTTTATTGTGTTTCTTAAACTTTAACTAAGGTTAAGGGGGTTTCACGGAGTGGTCAAGTTACCTTCTCTGCATAATGAAGTTCCTTAATTAAGCAGGATCCTAATTTGTTGAATTACTGCCATTTGTCTTGCTTCGTATTTTCGTATCTTAATGCCTTGCCCTGAAACTGGTTCTGACAGCACTAATTTGTTTTTCTTATACTTTTTAATGAAAATTAAATTTTAAATGCATTTAAGCTGTTAAGTTGCCAAAAGGTTTATGATATAGGCTACAAATTGTTTATAAGATATGGAGCTTATTATGTACTGGTTGTGCAAAATTTTGACATATTTGTTTTATTTTGCTTACCTTTTGTTGATATTGTTTTTTCATATTCTAAGCATCCTCATTTTTTTGTCAATACAGGTTTGGAAACACTGCCTATTTGCACATATATGTTGCTTTTATCCAGATGCTCAAAGCTCTAAGTATGTGGAAACAAAGTGCATTATTTGATTACATCCAACGAAATCACTCTATAATTGTAATGACTGGCTATTTATGTTTGCAATATTACAGTGCCAGTGGCAAAATTTTTCATGGGTGTCATGTGTAGCACTGATAAACCAAGGTGTGATGTGTTCTTAAACATGGTGCTGGTCAGCGTCGGAGTTATCGTTTCCATGAGTTGGTGGCCGCACATGTATGCTGTATTAGGTGTTTTTACTGTAGTCACCATGTGGCCAGTTGTTGTAACTGAGGGTTGCAGGAAAATAAAGCTGCAGTACTATTGGTTTAAACTAACATCTGTTGCAAGGTAAAGTTAGTGTTACTTACCTAGACATTATATGCATTTGGTGGATAGATATAGGCTTTGGTTTCAATTCTTCTTTGTGCAACATAGATAGTACAGTTCGTGGCTAATCCGAGCAGGGAGCAGTAACTAATTTTATGTGAACTAGGACTATTGTTGAATTCATTTAAGGAGATTTGTAACTTTCGGTGTTTGTTTATTAACTTATAATAATGGTTATATGTTCTTTCTCAATGTCGTATTTTCTTTGTTTTCTTTGACTAATGTGAATATTTAGTATATGAATTGTTTTATATATAATATGATATATATATTTAGTATTATGAGGAATTAAATGTGATTTAGTTTGATTATTTGTCAATCTACAATATATATATATAATTTACGAAATACAATCACGACACACAAATGTGTGTCATCTTCATTTATGACGGGGCTTCAATGACACGCAATGCAAGTCATACATGAGTGTCATTAATTTATGATACACAAATGCGTGTCATCTTTATTTATGATAGGGGCTTCAATGACGCTCAATGCGCGTCATAAATGAGCGTCATAAATGTGTGTCATAAATGCATGTCATAAATGCGTGTCATAAATGCACGTCATAGATTTATGACACAATTGCGTGTTATCTGAGATTTATATCGGTGGCTTCAATGACGCGCAAATATGTGTCATTTGTACCCATAGATGACGCGCAATGAGCGTCATTAAAGGGGTTTTTTCTAGTAGTGATTGTTGTTCGAAATAACTAATAATATCAATTCGATTAAAATTTTAAATAATAGTACTACAAGTGTGTAGTTTTACGAATTACTTTCACATGAACATGCATGATTGTGCATTGTGGAAACACCTTTCTCAAGTTTTCAAATGAGGTTTCATTGCTTCATGTACTATTTTGTATCATTCAATATTTTTTAGTACAAAAAAATTAGGTTATGAGTGGCTCCCCTAGTTCAGGGTCAAGGTATACCTAAGATCCAATTGGGATTTACATAAGAATTTACATATTGCCCACTAAGAGTGACAGTAATAAGATTCGAACTTGACCTCACAAGCTCAAATTCCTGAATCACAACTGTAACACCCTAAACCAGTACGACACACAGTCGACCAATCAGAATGCCATAAGAAACCACCAGAGTGACTAACCAAATTTTTCTTTATTTTTTTCGTTTTAAATTGATCATTTGTAACCACTCATGCTAAAATAAATCAACCACACTTTAAATAAAATAGTTTACTTTAGGAGCTCCCAAAATAATATTTAAATCATTCAAACCATAGTTTAAAATGAGTTACGACTTATACAAAAAAAAATATACAAATCAGGGTTTATAATTATACATTCCATATAAAGATGAAATCAAGACGTACTTTGTATTATCTAGGTCTGGATCACTGAATTATACTAAAAGTGTTCATGTCATGCTTAAGCTAACTGATAATTGCAATAGTGAGTATACTTGTATACTGCACTCTCTACTCTATGGTAGACATCATGGTGCGTCTAAGGATTTTGTATCTCAGAGCTCACACACCCTCTCTAGTCTACCAAGGTTGGTTGCCCAGAATCTCTGCATCAATAATCCCTATCGATTAACCCACTTCTTGAGTGTCATACCTTATGCCCAAGCTAGTTAGATTTAAGTGCCTCGCACACTACCTAAGGATATATCCGGACGAAATCTATACTTTCGATAATTATAGCATTTTCTAAAGGAACTTGGGTGTCCTAATCGTTTCGTGAGCATCATCCAAGGCTATTTTTATGTCATCATAATTGATCTTATTTCTAAGTGAAATATTAATATCAATAATATTTTCACTTGTAGTCTTATTTGATGATATAATGAAGTGTTGGGGAACCTCGAGTCTAATTCCCTTAAAAACTGATATTTTTGCCCAAAACATACTGAAAATATCGATACTAGCCCAAGATTATCGATACTCCTGCAAAAGTTTTGATACTTTATATAAGTATCGATACTTTTAAACATTTCGTTCTGCCCAGATTCTAAACTTTCTTGAGTTTCGAAACTATGACCCAAAGTTTCGATACTCTTGAAAGAGTACCGATACTTTTGCCCAGAAACTCACGAATTTGCCCAAAACGAAGAATAAGTATCGATATTATCCCTATAGTATTGATACTTTACTTGTAGAAGTCATAAAACATATAAGAAAACATTAATTTTCAATTCTAAAGACCCTAGTGAGGTACCCAAACATGCTTAAAGTTTTATTTGATAAACAAGGGTCATAATAGAGGCTTTAAACACATTTATAACTCTGAAACAAGAAATTCACCATGAAAATGCGTATCATGCTCAACTCAAACATTTAAACTATTTTGAGCTTCTAATGACTCACTAAGAGTATAAAAGAGTTATAAAGGTGTCACCTTGCTCCTTTGATGACTAGAAACTTTCTCAACTCACTCAATATTCAACTTTTCTTTTTCTTTAGCTTTTGAGCTTTCTCATATCTCCTTTACTAAACAAAACAATAAAATGGATTACCAATCCATCTAGGGGTTGAATAACATCTAAATAAACTCCCTATAACTTAAAACTGAGCTAGAATCCATAGATTCCCACAAATCTCTCAAGACCCATTTTTGGTTCTATACATAAAAACTAATGAAGTTGAACTTAAAACAAAGCTTGGAGGATAAATATTGAACTTCTCACCTTATTTTCACCACACTTGACTTGAAATGCTTGAACTTTCACTTGGAATGGAAGATGGAAGAAAGAAGAAGAGCATTTAGTGAGAAGATAAGGGGGAGTGGTTCACGTAAAAATTATAATATATGAGAGGGTTTTCAGCTTTCAAAATTAACCATGGGTAAACTACACTTTTATTCCCTCAAACTTCAAATTTACACAACACCCATAACCAACTATCGAAACTCTTGGGCCCTAACTCAAGCCCAAAAATAATAAACTTGGTTCACTATAATTCAGGTCCACTTAGCTCAAACTTTAAGTATCGCGTTGACCCGAAATACTAACCCGAGTTTTGGGGTGTTACAACTCTCCTTTTTTAACAAGAAATTTTATCCTCAAAATTTACCTGGATAGAAAAGATACAGATACTGGAGCTTCATATCTTCCTCTGTTTCCCAAATAGCTTTCTCGATCTCGTGATTCCTCAAAAGTACTTTTACTAAAGGGATCTTTTTGTTTCTAAACTCTTTCACTTCTATGGCTAGGATTCTAATCTGCTCCTCCTCATAAGACATGTCGGGGCTCAACATAACTTGCTTTAAGGACAGGACATAAGACGAATCGAAACGATATCTTCAAGCATGGACACATGAAACACATTAAGAATGCGCTCCAACTCTGGGGGTAAGGCTAAACGATAAACGATCGACCCTACTCTCTCGAGCACTTCATAGGGTCCAATGAAAATTGGAGTTAATTTTCCTTTGCATCCAAACTGAAGTACTTTCTTCCATGGGGTCACTTTAAGGAATACCCTATCTCCCACTTTGAACTCGATTGTCTTGCGTTTCAAATCTACATAAGATCTTTGCCTATATGAAGCCTCCTTAAGCTTGCTCTGAATTACCTTGACATTTTCTTCTGTCTCTCGAATAAGATATGGTCCCATTATTTTCCATTCACTAAGTTTAGTCCAGCAAAGAGGAGTTATACACTAGCGTCCATACAGAGCTTTGTATGGAGCCATCTGGATGCTCAACTGGTAACTTTTATTATACATGAACTCCACCAATGGTAGGTGATCTTCCCAACTACCTTCAAGATCTATAATAACACACCTTAACATATCTTCAACAATTTGAATAACGTGCTCTGACTGACCGTCTGACTGAGAGTAAAATGAGGTGCTGAAATGAAGCTTGGTACCTAGGGAATTGTAAAGAGCTTTCAGAAATTGATAAGTGAATCTAGGGTCTCTATCTGAGATGATCGAAGTCAGGACTCCATGTAACCTCACTATCTCGCGAATATAGAGTTGTACTAGCATTTCTAAGGTAAAGGCCATTTTAACCGATAAAAAGTGAACAAACTTGGTCAACTGATCTATTATCACCCATACAGTATCATGCTTGCATCTTGTTATCGGTAATCCCATCACGAAATCCATAGTTACTTGGTTTCATTTCTATTGCAATATTTGAATTGACTGAAATAACCCTGAGGGAACCTGATGTCCTGCCTTAACCTATTGGCACACCATACACTATTCTACAAACTCAGAAACCTCTCTTTTCATAACTGACCAAAAGTACAATAATCGAAGCTCTTCGTACATCTTATTGCTACCAGGATGGAAAAAAAGTAGACTACAATAGGCTTCATGAAGGATCTTGCTACGCAACTGCTCAACATCAGTCACACATAACTGACCTCTAAAACAAAATACATCATTATCTCGCACTTCAAACCCTGAGGCATTTTCTCGGTGGACTTGCTCCACTTGAGCTTTTATGCGACTATAAGAACTTTGAAGTCACCTGACTTTACCCACTAACTCGGGTTTTACTCTAAGCTCGACTAATAAGCCTCAATCTCTGGATATAATCAGGTGGGCTAAAAAGGCTCAAAGTTCTGACATTGACTTTTGGCTCAGTGCATCAGCCACAATGTTCGCTTTTCCAGGGTGATAATCGATAACACAAATCATAATTCTTAAGAAATTCCACCCACCTATGATGCCTGATGTTTATCTCCTTTTGCGTAAGCAAATACTTTAAACTTTTATGATATGTGAAGATATGGCATTTCCCCTCAAACAAATAATACCACTAAATCTTGACCGTGAAAACAACTACTGCAAGCTCTAAATCATGAGTGGGGTAATTTCGCTCGTGAGGCTTGAGTTGACAAGATGTATACGCTACTACCTTTCTATCTTACATCAAAACACATCTCAGACCGTTTAGCAAAGCATATCTATATACGATAAACTCCTTTCCCGACTCAGGCTAGGTTAAGACTGGGGCTTGGGTCAACGTGGTCTTCAATTGCTCAAAACTATAATGTTGTTTCTCACTCCATACAAGTGGTACTTAGTCATTGGGACGACTATCATCGAAAAACTATTTACGAAGAAATGATAATAGCCCATGAGACCTAAAAAACTGCGTACTTCGGTTACACTCTTGGGTGGTTCCCACTCAAGAACTGCTTGAACTTTCTGAGGATCAACTCGAATGTCATCTTCTGCCACTACATACCCCAAAATGATACCTCAGATAACCAAAACTCGCACTTTCCAAACTTGGTAAACAACTGTCGGTCTCTAAAGGTCTAAAAAATATGCAAAGATACCGATCATGCTCATCTTCTAAACACGAATACACCCGAATATTGTCTATGAAAACCACCACGAACTAATCCAAGTACGGACAAAAAACTCGATTCATGAGATCTATAAATGACACTGGGGCATTGGTGAGTCCAAACGGTATTACC
Organism: Hibiscus syriacus; assembly: GCF_006381635.1. Taxonomy (NCBI): domain Eukaryota; kingdom Viridiplantae; phylum Streptophyta; class Magnoliopsida; order Malvales; family Malvaceae; genus Hibiscus; species Hibiscus syriacus. Next base: position 693,479 of record NW_024063353.1, on the reverse strand, counting down.
AAGAACTCATAATGACTGTATCTTGTCATGAACGCCATTTTCATTTTACTTCTTTAACATTCAACTGGTAGTACCTGGATCTTAGGTTTATTTTAGAGAAGACACACACTCCCCTGAGCTGGTCAAAGAGGTTATTAATTCTGGGTAAGGGACAATGATTCTTGATGGTCAGTTTATTCAAATATCGGTAATCGATGCATAACCTCATTGACCTGTCATTCTTCTTAATGAAGGAAACTGGCGCTCCCCGCTGAGAGTTACTTGGCTGAATGAAACCCTTTTCCAGTAACTCTTAGAATTGAACCTTTAACTATTCGGTGCCATACAATAGGGGGAAATGGACACCGGAGCAGACCTTGGCATTACCTCAATGCCAAACTCTAATTCTTGATCCGGTGGTAACCCTGGTAACTCCTCAGGAAAAATATCTGGAAAATCTATGACGGTTTGGATGTCCTTAATTCGTAGAACTACTGCCCTAGTGTCGACTACATGAGCCGAAAAGGCTTCACAACCTTGATCAAGCATCATTTAAGCTATAAGAGCTAAACAACCCTTGTACCATTTGACCTCTTGCCAAACATCACAATCCAAGTCTCATCCTTTTTCTTGAGCTTAAGTTGTCGAAGCTTACACCTCAAACTCGCAGCATGCTCTAACAGCCAATCTATACCCAAAATCAAATCAAACTCTCTAAATGATAACTCTATAAGACCAGTCGAAAAGGTTTCACGTTGAAACTCAACAGGAAATCTATGGTGGAAATTATCCATTAAGACATCTAATCCTAAAAGACTAGATACTCTGAACATTATCATGAGGTTCTCAGTTGTGATATTTCTCTCTTTAACTAGGTTATAACAAATATATGAATGGAGGGATTTTGGATCGATTAATGTAGTAACTGGAAGAGAAAACATTGTAAAGGTAATTGAAATCACATCAGTGGTGTCACAATTTTCCTGGGTCTAGACTGTATACTGATGAGCAATAACTCTAGGCTCTACACTGGCTCCAGAACGACCCACACCCCTACCGGTCTGGCCGGATGTTGAGATACCACCCCTATGAAAACCTCTACCCCTTTGAACTGATAGAGTCGACCTTCGCGTCGAAGTTGGTACCATATATCTAGCCTCTGGGCACTCTCTAATAAAATGGTCCAAAGAACCACATCTATAACAACCTCAGAACCCCTTATGGCACACGCTTTCATGCCTCTAGTCGTAAACTAAATAGACATGCTAAGATTTTACCCTTGAAAAACCTATTGAGCTCGCTACTAAGGTAGTGACCAAAGGTATCATACGCTGATCAGATCTACCACCTCCTCTGCTCATCTGATGATATGGTCTGTAAGACTGGCCCTGTGAAGCTCTCCAAGAACCATGAGAGTCTCGTACTCTCTTGGAATGCAGCTCTCATAACCTTCTCGGGGGTAGTACTCGCAACTTTAGCTCATCTCCCCATTATCATCTCTAAGGCTTTGGCTTGGCGGACCAACTCGTTAAAAACTCTACGGGGTTGATAGACATATATGTATTGATATCCTAAATGAGGCCCTCTTTGAATTTTCTACATCTGAAGTGCTCTGACAACACTAGCTATGATATGTACCGACTAAGTTGAAGGAACTCTACCTCTTACTAAAACACAAAACGGTCTCCTTGAGTCAACTTCAAAACTGATCTTTAAGATCATCTATGTGAGCCTCACCTATATACTTTTGGAAAAACTCTGATAAAAATTGATCCCAAGTAGGTCGATCGGGCTCCATGGACATCTCGAATGTATCTCACTATTCTATTATGTCACCCTTCAACAAAGAGGTGACACACTCGAGCATACCCTCGGGAGTGAGGTGTAGCTAACGAAGGGTCTTCTAAGTCTCCCTCAACCACTAATCAGACGTTATTGTGTCGTTATCTCCTAATCCATGAAAGTCTGTAGTTTGATACCTCATGAGTCTCTCAACAAGGGACTCCTACGGTTCTAAAACAAGTGGGGTTGGCTGGGCAAGTGGGGCTACTGGAGTCCTTGGTAAGGCTCTGGCTATACCCCTCAAGGTAGTAGTCATCTCTATAAAGAAAGATGCATCCTCAACTCCTGCATCCCTGGGTTCCTCAAAATCTATTTCGGGAATGAAATTATCATTGATATCGCCCGCGAGAGAAGCTATACTCTCGTTCCTACCATCCTGACGATTACTTGGGCTCTCCTTCATAACTAAACTTTGAAAACGTAAATAATAAGAGGAGTTACTATCACTATTTTAAAAGAAAAAGTACTCTTTACATCTCAAAAATCATGTATACTCATAAACTTTTACTGAATCTGACATGCATGTCCTAGGAACGTCTAAACCTGACACTCTGCTACCATTAAATGTAACACCTTAAACCAGTATGACACACAGTCGACCAATCAGAATGCCATATAGAACCACCGTAATGGCTACCCGAATTTTTCTTTTAATTTTTTTGTTTTAAAATGACCATTTGTAACCACTCATGCTAAAATAAATCAACCATAATTTAAATAAAATAGTTTACATTAGGAGCTCCCAAAATAATATTTAAATCATACATACCATAGTTTAAAATGAGTTACGACTCATATAAAAAATATACCAATTGGGGTTTACAATTATGCATGCCCTCTAAAGATGAACTCGAGACGTACTCTGCACTATCTGGGTTTGGATCATTGTTGTTAAAAAGTCCTCGGACTGCTTCTCGTCTAACATGCCTAAGGAAACAAATTCCAAACACTGAACTAACTAGCCCAATGCCACACTAACAACTAAGTCATACTAAATTTGTTCATTTTATGCTCAATCTAACTGATAATTACAATAATGATTATACGTGTATACTGCACTCTCTACTCTATGGTAGACATCATGATGCGACTGAGAGTTCTGCATCTCGGAGCTCACACACCCCTCTAGTTTACCGAGGTCGGTTGCCCAGAATCTCAATATCAGTCAACCCCCTTGACTAGCCCACTCCTTGAGTGTCAAACCTTACACCCAAGCTAGTTAGCTTTAAGTGCCTCACACACTACCTAAATATATATCTGGACGTAATCTATACTTTTGATAATGCTAGCATTTTCTAAAGGAACTCGGGTGTCCGAATCATTTCCCGAGCATCATCCAAGGCTATTTTTATGTCATTCTAGTTGATCTTGTTTCTAAGTGAAATATTAATATCATTAATATTCTCACTTGTAGTCTTATTCAATGATATAATGAAGTGTTGAGGTACCTCGAGTCTAATTCCCTTAAAAACTAACATTTTTGCCCAAAACAGACTGAAAGTATCGATACTTTTAAACATTTTGTTCTGCCTAGTTTAGAAACTATGACTTAAAGTTTTGATACTCTTGAAAGAGTATCGATACTCTTGCCCATAAACTCACGAATTTGCCCCAAAACGAAGAACAAGTATTGATATTATCCCTATAGTATCGATATTCTACCTGCAAAAGTCATAAAACACATACGAAAATAATATATTTCAATCCTAAAGACTCTAGTGAGGTCCCCAAACATGCTTAAAGTTTTATTTGATAAACAAGGGTTATAATAGAGGCTTTAAACACATTTATAACTCTAAAACAAGAATTTCACCATAAAAATGCTTATCATGCTCAACTCAAACATTTAAACTATCTTGAACTTCTAATGACTCACTAACAGTATAGAAGAGTTGTAAAGGTGTTACCTTGCTCCTTAGATGGCTAGAAACTTTCTCAACTCACTCAAGATTCAAACTTTTCTTTCCTTTAGCTTTTGAGCTTTCTCCTATCCCCATCACTAAACAAAATGAGAAAATAGATTACCAATATATTTAGGGGTTGAATAATATCTAAACAAACTCTTTATAACTCAAAACTTAGCTAGAATCCATAGATTCTCACAAATCTCTCAAGACCCATTTTTGGTTATATGTATAAAAACTAATGAAATGGAACTTAAAACAAAGCTTGGAGGATGAAGATTGACATTCTCACCTTAGCTTCACCACACCAGACTTGAAATGCTTGAACTCTCACTTGGAATAGAAAAGGGAAGAAAAAATTATGGAAGAAAGAAGAAGAGCATTTGGTAAGAAGATAAGGGGGAGTGGTTCACGTAAAAACATAATATGTGGGAGGGTTTTCAGCTTTCAAAATTAACCATGGGTAAACTACACTTTTAGTCCCCCAAACTTCAAATTTACACAACATCCATAACCAACCACCAAAACTCTTAGGCCCTAACTCAAGCCCAAAAACAATAAACTTGATCCACTATAATTTAAGGTCCATTTAGCTCAAACTTTAGATCTCGGGTTGACCCGAACTACTAACCCGAATTTCGGGGCGTTACATTAATCACTTGTGTCAACACTCCTTATCATTCAATATAATGTATTTTAACTTTTTGATAAGAAAAGTAAAGGTGTAATATTGATGATAAGTAAATGTAGAGTTATGAATAAATTTTTGTTAACAAATTATGTAATCATATGTAACTACTTCATGAAAAAGTAAAAAAAAAAAACAAAAGATAAGCAAATTATATTTTCTTTTCCTTTAACGAAAAATATATTGATGATGTATTAAGGAAGAAATGATTAAAATACATCCTAATGATGAATCTTATTGACCCTATTCTTTTAATTTCCTCCCAACTTCATATAAGCTAAAACAACAAAAATATCTAGGCCTAACAAATAAAAGATATTATGAATAACAAAAATACCTAATAAAATAGCAAAGATCATAATTTATTATTTCAAAATATAAATGTAATAAAAATAGTAACATATATAATTTTCCACCAATTGTCTTAACGTATGTAAATTGAAATCTCAAATATCAAATGGGATTACGTAAGAGTAGGGACAGACTAGGATTAACTACGAGGAAATAAATTGTATATTTTTAAAATAAATATGATATTTAAAATCATATAAACCGTAAAGTATAAAGGAATTATAGTTTAATTCCACTAATTTAAAATTAAAGGATTTAAAAAACTAATTAAACCAGAAAAAATAGAGATCAAAGACGTAATTTCATTTTAAATTAACCGAAATGATTATTAATCCAACAAATTTTGGAAGGGGTAAATACTTGATTATAATTATTTTAAAATTGTTAATGTAATAGTAAAGATCATAATTCATTATTTAAAGAGTATAGGTGTGCACGAATTAAGCGATTTCGGTGATAAAGGATGGATTGTTATTTCTTAAGGTCCTGAGTCTCGTAGTAAAAAAGTTATTGTTATTCCTTGAGGCCTCGATTCGAGTATTATAAATACTATTTTTTTAAAAATAAAACATAAATACTAATATATAAGCGTTCAACATCAAATGGTTAAATTTATATTATCTTATCCAAATCAATTAAAATATATATATATATATATAAAAGTGCGAATAACTGATAATTTTTCCAATTGTCTTGAGAAATGTAAAATGATAAGATAGATAAATAAATCTCCAACATTAAATGGGATTAGGTGTGGGTGTATACAATGTTACTGCTCCATGAGAATAAAATTTATAAATCATATTGATATATTATCATAGCGACTTAAAAGGCATTTAGTTAATCAAAACATGAGATTATATATAACACTGAGTTTTTTTTTTCTATTACAAAAAGTCTAGTTCAGGAGTGATTCTCCAGTCTAGAGTTAGGACATACCTAAGATCCAGTTAGGATTTTCATAGGAGTTTACAAATTGTCTACCAAGAGTAACGATAGTATGATTCGAACTTGACCATACAAGCTCAAATTTCTGAATTACAACCACTTATGCCAACACTTATTGGCATAACACTTAGAACACTGAGTTTTAACTCATTAACAACAATAATTTTTTATTTTATCTCGTCTTCTTGTTCATCAAAATTAGGGGATTTTTCAATCATTTTTAGTAGTTATAGAAAATCTTTATTCTTTGGTGTTTTTGCGATCACCCTAGACACTAATCAACTTGTCTCATCATCATGTATCACTTTTTCGATTTAGATTTTCTCAAAACCCTTTAAAATTGACAAAAATAAATGAAGAAAAAAAACCATCATTTTTCGGTTTCGAAGGCTTTCTCAAATTTGAAAGGTCGGAGTGTGTGTTCAAAAAGCCAAACTTCAAGAATCATTCTTTCGAGAAGATGAAAACCATACCTCAAAATTAGTCGCATTAGATAGCCATAAGAGGAGGTCAAAATATTAGATTGTCGAACATTTAAGTGAATTTTTATCAAATTTTGGGCTTCATGGAAAAAACAATTCAAAGAGAAGAAAGATAAGTGAAATGTAAACGCTTTAACAATAATCTCGTCGTAAATGGTCACTGATGACGGTTAGCTACCAGTAAGTTTAGTGTCTAAAATATATGTATTTTAAAGTTCAGGGATAATATCGATACACAAATTAAATGCCTTGTATTATAATGATAATGTTTTGAGCATCAATAGTCTTACAAAAATGACATCACTTTGGCAACGCTAGCGAAAAAAATTCATTCACACTGTTTAAATTTTAACGGTCCAATAGTTACATTATAACAAATACAAAAACATATTTACTATAATTGAATGAATTTAAAGTCTAGTAGTAAAAATGTTGAAGTTCATTGGCATAGGGTGTAATTTACCCTTATTTTTATTGCTTATATATTATTTTTAATTCTATACACATAAGTGAGTACATTAAATCATTCCATATCCCAAAAGAGTTAATCGTTTCTTCCTTTAACCAGGTAGTTCCTTGCTTCGTCAGGTAGAGTCCTCTATGATTGTACTGTGTTAGTAGCTTCGTTGAAGGAAGCTAATGGAAGAAGCTCCCATGCCTTCATATATTTTTTATGATGCTTCGGCAACAAGTCTCCATGCCAATGCTGCCTTTTACATGTGAAAACGAACTAAATAAAAGCACACCACAAGAGCCATACACGCTAATAATTAAACGAAGAAGTGTCCAAACTCCCTTGTACTATAATATATATATATATATATATATGTATTCAATGAGGATTCATTATAAGACAAGCAAGGCACGTAATGGATGTGGATAAATACATACATGTAACCGAAAACCCAGATGGAGAGTGGGGTGAAGAAAGAGAAGAAGAGGGGGCCATGAAGGAGGGTGGAGTGTGTTCCAAGACACAATGATTACATGGTCTTGGGGAAGCAGAAAGGGTGGCGTGGAAATAGCCAAGAGTGTTGAAGAACGTGGGGGCTTGACCGAGGTAGGAAAAGGACCAGGCGATGCAAGCAATATGCATAGAATAAAATGAAAAGATGAAGAAGAAAAAAGAAAAGAGAAAGGGAGGAGGGGTTAGCTAAGCCCTTTTATCATGATGATACTATCAGCCTTTTTGGTCTTTGGTTTGTCGACAGTCTAATGTGTTGTGTGTTCACTGTGTTTTGTTTTTGTGTTTCCCATCCCCCACTCGATCTCTCTATTCACCAAAAAAACACTGCACTCACAGACACAGAATGTAATTATACACTTTGAACCAATCACAAAAAGCAAACTCATTTTTGATTATTTTATAAAACAGAAAGATGGAGAGAGAAATACTTTCATGTATAAACTACTAGCAGTTTATAAAAATAAAATTAAAATAAAAAGGATATCCCTGATTTTTACAAGAATGGATAGAGAAAATGCCTTTGGAAGAAAGCAAAGGAGACTAACAGTACTTGCAGACTCTATAAATTTGGAGTAGTGGAGAAGAGGAGAAGAGAGCAAAACCCCACACAAAATAAAAGGACACCAACAAAGCATATAGGAAAAGGAAAGCTTGTTTTGAAGCTAAGGATAAGAAAATTGCCTGCCAGAAACAAACCTACCCCAAGTGAAAAGAGATCGAAATCATCTTCTTCCTTCCTACACCCAAAACCCAATTCCTTTTTGCGCTTTTCTTCCTTTTTTTTACCACCAAAGAAGAATTCAAACCCCTATGAAAATTTCATCTATGTAAGCAATATATATCATAGCAAGGTTTGTCTCCTTTTATTCTCTTTCGTTTTTTTGTTTTTTGCTTCTGTCCATATTATCGATCTTTGTTTTCTCCAGGAAAGATCGAGGGATGCGTGGAAAGAAAGAAGAAGATCAAGGGGAGTGTTCTCAAGCTATCTATAACATACAGGATTACCAAGAACAGTTATTTATGCAGCAGCAGATGCACCAGCAGCAGCAGGGGAATGATTTATTTGGGGGAACAAGGGGAGGGTTGATATTCCCTGAAGTTTCTCCCATACTACCATGGTCTCTCCCTCCGATTCACAATTTCAATCCCTCCCACCACTTCACCGGAAACCCTGTTCGAGACGACGACCCTTTTCTAGTCCCTCCACCGCCGTCCTCGTACGGTGGTTTATTCAACAGGAGAGCTCCTGGCCTGCAGTTTGCATACGATGGGACATCGGCTGATCATCTGAGGATCTTATCTGACACTCTAGGACCGGTGGTTCAACCAGGCTCGGCTCCTTTCGGGCTACAAGCCGAGTTGGGGAAGATGACCGCTCAAGAAATCATGGACGCTAAAGCTCTCGCTGCCTCTAAAAGTCACAGCGAAGCTGAAAGGAGAAGGAGAGAACGAATCAACAATCATCTCGCCAAGCTACGCAGCTTACTCCCAAGCACCACGAAAGTAAGTTGCAGTCATCGCACATAATAGTAATACAAAATTAAAATTAAAATCTTGTTTAGAAAATTGTCGAAAAAGGAACCATAATAAATCATCACGCGTACAACATGCCCTACAATATTATAATTATATGGGAACTATGGAAGTGTCACTCAATACACCTTTTCTGCCCCCCATTCCCTCCTTTTTGTTTTGTATTATATTGAAGGCCTTTCCCACCTTCAAAGATTTATCTGCAGATTTTTCTAAGATTCTACTTGGATGTTCTGATAATATGCTCTCAAAACCTACCCATTTAGACTTGAAAAGTTCGTCACATTTCTTTCTCGGTCCGTCTTTTTTTAAAAAAAAGCTCGATTTTGGGTTTATTCTTAACAGTCTTGTGGTAGTTCCGAGGAAAAAGGAAATACGAAAAGGGAATGAGCGTTAATGTCGCTATGGTGATATGATAAAGAGAAACCAAGGAGCAGTTGAAAAGCTTTCACAGAATTTTCTTGTCGGTTTATCAGTCTAATTAAGTAGGGAAAATGAAAAGATGTAAAGGAAGACAAACTATAGCATGCTGTCAGTTCCTACTATTACACCACTGCCATTCCCTTGAAAATCAAATAAAGAAATAAACCAAACCCCCACCCTTAACAGCCTATTCTTCGAGCTACTTTCGAGTTTTAGTTTCATCAAAGCAAGGAGAAAACAGCAAAACCCACCTTTTCTTGTCTATTTGATTATTTCTTGTTATGCACTGATGGGACAAAGCTTTTTAACCTAATCACTTCACGTTAGTTAAACCACACTTTAGCTTATAAACCACGGTAAAACATAAATGGTGGTCCTTTTAATTGTTGTTTTGTGTTGTTTATCACTGTATCGTAGACGGACAAGGCTTCATTGCTTGCGGAAGTGATCCAACACGTTAAGGAGCTGAAGCGACAGACCTCTTTGATAGCGGAAACTAGTCCGGTGCCAACCGAAATCGATGAACTAACGGTTGACACATCGGAAGAAGACGGTAGGTTCTTGATCAAAGCTTCACTTTGCTGTGAAGATAGGTCAGACCTCTTGCCCGACCTAATCAAGACGTTGAAAGCTTTACGTCTAAAAACACTAAAAGCCGACATCACAACGCTGGGTGGGCGCGTAAAGAACGTTCTGTTTATCACCGGAGAAGAAGACTCGAGTAGCAGCGACGAGCAGCAACAGCAGCAGCTGCAGTATTGTATAAGTTCAATACAAGAAGCATTGAAGGCGGTGATGGAGAAGACGTCAGTGGATGACTCGTCTTCTGGGAATGTTAAGAGACAAAGGACCAACATCAGTATTCTTGAACACAGGTCTCTTTAACTTACAAAAGAAATACTACCTTGAATATGTACTACTTTTTAATCTACTAAGTATTCATGATGGGGATGTTCATTTTTCTCTTTCGTTTTTTCATTTTCTGGGAGTGTTTTAATATGTGTATTTTGCTGTCAGTGGACAAAATATATAATGATGGTGTGGTTGGTTTGTATACGTAAACAATGGGTTCCAAATTACAAACAAGAATTTTAAGGGGAAAAATCAAAATGGGTGGCGATAGGGGTGATGGCGTGATCATTTGATGAGGTGGTTGTGCTTTGGGTTTTGGTATATCATCATCAATGATGCTGATTGCAATGGAGAGAAGGAATAGGCCAAAAAAAAAAGAGTGGAGGATCTTTTTCGTGGGAAGAGAAACCTTATATAGAAACCCAACATAGAAAACGTGAAGCTGATTGCTCTGCTGAGTGGAACCGGCTTAGCTTGGAGTCGGGACAAAAACCCAACATGAAATGAAACTCTTTGTTCTGGTTTGGTCTGGTCTGGGGTTTTGTTTTGTAGCAGAACTATACTATATCTATATCTATATTTCTCTCTCTGATCAGATTTGGTGGGGAATTTATGATCATATCATATGTCATTAATATATTAAGAATGGTGATGATCAACTTCTTTTTTACCTTCTTATGCTTGTTCTACTCATGATGTTACACTACCACCATCATCGTATCTCAGCTTCTGATAAGTTTTTGCCTCTCCTCTTTATTTACTTAAAAAAAACTGGTGAAATCATGGAGAAAGGTGACAGAGAAATATTAGAAAGAAAACCCTAACTGGCCTGGCATGTTCTATACACAAGAGTGTCTTTCTTTTTTTCTTTTTCTTTTTAATTTCAAGTGCATATAAATATATAATATAATAAAACTCATATTTGGTGTATTAATAGAATAACGAATCAAACGATAATTGTTATAAAATTATAATTACATTCAAATAACTTTACATGATATATTGATCTGATTTATTGATAATATATAAAATTATATTTTATTTATATAAAAAAATTATATTTATACAAATTATATTGTAGAATCTAAGATTATTTAGGTAGTTTTTTTACATAATTGGAGTGATTATAGATTAGTATCTATTTATAATATTTCCTAGTTATTGACAACGTATAAACCATACTAACCATATGAACGTAGACGTAGATTTGTAGTATTTGTTTTAAATACTCTCAACCATTTGACAATGAACTCTCAATCACCCTGCCGCTCGAACCCGTAACCTCTAGGAACAACGACGATCCTTTTAACCACTGTGGTAAGTTGGTTCGTACACATGTGGACTTATTTATTTATATAGATTAGGACTCTAATTGGTGAATGGATTGCCCTTTTACATTTTTTTTCTATTTACTTTTAGTTTTTTATTCAAATTTTATTTTCCTTTTATAAAATAAAATAAAAATGTAAAAGTGTTTACCAAATATAAGTAAAAATTGAGTGCAATATGAAGCATGTAAAGTTGTAGAATTTGTTCACATTCATTCTAGTTCAGTTTGCCTACTCCGGCTTAAATCTAAGATTGTGACCCAAGAATTTTTTTAGGGTGGGTATATCCGAAAGTATTAAATTTTGTATATATATATATATGAAGAGACACAAATAAAATTTTAGAGTCGACATAATAAGTAATTATTCAAAGAAAATTCAAATTTCACGACACACTTTGACCTATACTACAATTTAATGAATCCGTCGACACTGATTCAACATGAAACCCTAAATCTAATATCCAAACTTATTACAAATATAGTTCGTTCAAATCCGACCCAATCCCCAAACTAACATCCACATCCCTCGATTTTAATCCAAATTCAAACTTGAACACAACCTTATTCCTTGCATAATGCCCAAGTCCCATTGACAAACACTATCATGTAAACCCTTGAAACCTCATTTGAAAACCCTAAACTTAAAATCAGAAGAAAAACCAAGAGAACAAGAGGTCAAAACTTAGATCCGAAAACCCCCTATGTGAATACCATGTAAAGTTCAAATATCAAAGGTCAAAAACCCAAAAAAGAAAACATTCTTAAGAGGTTAAAAAGAAAGAAAATATACTGCAAAAAAGAATAATACATTGCTTCTTGATTTACATGCTTAAGAGATTTAGGGTAAATTATATGTTTAGTCACTCAACTATTTTTTGTTTAAAATCATACTTAACTTTACATTTTGGTTTTATTTTAATCACTCACAGTTGAAAAATCAATGGTGACGTAGACGTGTCATCATTGAAGTTTTTTTTTAAAATGCCACGTCAATAGTTTTGTTACTTTTTAAACGACTGATGACAAATAAAACCAAAACATAACATTATGAATGATTTAAAAGAAAAAAATATTTGAAGTAATAGTTGAACACTAAACGTGCAGTTTACCCTAGGATCTATTTATAACTTTTGATTGGAATTAACCCTAAACCATGATGAGTCGAGATATACATCTTGATGGGAAGAGTTGTCGTGATGGTGATTGATATACTATAGCTTCCAAGTTGTCGTGATGGTGATTGATATACTATAGCTTCCAAGTTGCAATATCATATTGTTTAAGGTAAAAGAAATGGTGATGAGATTTTTGGTATAAAAAGAAAGAAAATATACTGCAGTGCAGAGATGAGTAAAAGCATTATGTGTATATGGGTAGATGTGAAGAATCTAAGAAAGCCCTATTTGAGGTTTGGAGTTTGAAGAATGAAGTAGATGCAGGTGGCAGTGGGGGGAATCAAACAGCTTTTTCTCATGATAAAAGGAGACTGTTGTGGTCAACTGAAATTAAGTCAAGGGTTTATTAGTGTAATGAACCGGAGCTGTAATTTTGCTGCGTGATTTGAAGACAGCCGCTGATGAACATGTACTATGAACCACTGTTTGCTTGCACCCATGTTATTGTTATAAAAAAAAGAATAATATATTGCTTCTTGATTCCTGGGTCTAACTAAAACACCAGGCCGCCAGGATTGATTCCCAACTTCAAAGTTATTGTGAAGATGATCGGCGGCGAAGGTGACCGCCGGTAATATCAAGTCAGAAACAAGGTTTTCATCATCTTCAGTTTGAATAGGTTTAGCTTCAGCTAAATATACACGGCTTAGTGATTAACAAACCAACTTGCTAATCACCTATCTAACCATCTTTTAACTGTTTTTGGACCGAGTCTAGTTCTGTCTTGACTGGGATATGAAAAATAAATTTGTGTGGAATAATGTGCATACGAGAATGAATAAATTAGTTGTTGAAATTTCTAAAGATTAGTGGGGAGGAGACATCAGCCAGCAAAGGGATGGAATCAAAGAATTAGAAAGTGGGTTAGTTAATTGTGAGTGGGTATGTATAATATATGTATTGATATAATTCTTTTAAGGGTAAACTATACGATTGACCACTCAACTATTTAGCCCTTTTACTTTAGCCATCGATCTTTCAATTTTTCAATTAGACCACTTAATTAATTATATTCAATTAAGTCACTAGTCGTTAATGGTTAACGGAAATATTGATGTGGCAGTTAAGAAAATTGGCATAATTCTACATTTAGTATTTGATGTTTATATATCCTATCAATTTGGTCCTAATTTAAATTTAATTTAATAAATAAATTGTTCAATCAATAACGGGCACGCATGATCATAACACATATCAACACCTAATTTGAAAAAAAATCAAAGTACAAAGAAAAATATTAATAAGGGTTGTGTGGACCTGAACCTGGGCATTGAGGATGGAATAACAACATCAATACAACTGGGGTATCTTCACCATTTGAGTTAGGAAACGCACAATAATATATATATATATATATAGTTAATTACCAAATGTAAATTTAAAATATGTATATTTTTTAAAATAAATTTTATATTTTTTTACATTTATAATTTAATGATTACATATAATTTTAAATTGAGTATTTTTAATTTAATAATTAATTTTATTATTTATTAAGTATAAAATGTATAATTTTTTTATTGTTTATTAAATATAATTTTATTTTTTATTAAATATATATATTTTATATTTTCTTTCAGGTTATCAATTGTGACACAAATAAATAAATAATTACAATTTGAGTACATTTAATCTATTTTTTATTTTTATAATGTTATTAAATAGTCGATATTTTAATATTATGGAGAGCTATATAATCATTTAATAAAAAAATAAAAATATACAATATTTTTATACATTTAATATTTAATAAAAATAAAATTATTAATTAAATTAAAAATACTCAATTTAAAATTATGTATAGTCACTAAATTATAAATGTAAAAGGAAAAAAGAAGATATCCAATTTAGTTTAAAAATATACACATTTTAAATTTTTGAGGTAGCCCAGTAGTATTAGTGTTGTTCTCCCATCATTGTTTGAATTTCTTCCAACCAAGATAGTAAATTTATTAAATTAAATTTAAATTAGGACCAAATTGATAGGATATATATAAACATGAAGGACTAAATGTAGAATTGTGTCAATTTTTTAACTGTCACATCAGCATTTCCGTTCACCATTAACAGCTAGTGGCTTAATTGAGCACAATTAAATACTTAAGTGGTATGACTGATAAAATTGAAAGATCGATGACAAAAGTAAAAGGGCTAAATAGTTGAATGGTCAATTGTATGATTTACCCTTCTTTTAATAGTTTAAGATAATTAAAACACAATATTTTTTTAGAATTTTCTTGAACAAGTCGAATTAAGAATGTTTAAGAATATCAATATTCTATTTCACTGATGAGACTTTTATAAGTTTACATATATAACTTATCGACAACGTGCGCACATCCTACACATACAATTGCTGATCTCTAAGAAAATAATATTCCTTTTTACTAATTATAGATAAAATTATAAAATATCTATACATAAAAATCATTAATAACATGTTTAATGTAATATATATAGAAGTAAATAAGTAATGAACTCAGTTAGACTCATCACTATAAAGAGTGAGCATGTGTTGAAGAAGTTTGACCTTAGGCAGGATCACATCAGTATATTACTTTTAATTTACTGCCATTTTCCGAGTCAAATTATGACTTTGATTTTTTAATATGCTTAAGTTTGGGATTTAACCTATGTACAAATATTTCTGTTTGAAAAGAAATCTTTATATATTAATTTTACATAATATCATCTCGCTACTCTTGTAATATTTTAAGGGTAAAGTATAGTAATGGTCACTGAACTTTTTTAAAGTTTTCATTTAGGTCTCCTAACTTTTAAAACTTGCAATATAGTCCCCAAATATTTAATCCGTTTACAATATGATCCCTGACCGTTACACTATCGTTAGTAGTTTGCAATATGGTCACTGAACTTTTTAGGCACTTGCATTTAGGTCCCCTAACTTTTAAAACTTGCAACACAGTCCTTAATTTCATTCTAAAGTCCAAATTTCTTTTTTATCTCGAATTTCCTTTTTCGCTTTCTCTTCTCATTTACATCGCAACTTTTCAGTCGGGGATGCATGAGAAATTCTAATATAACTTTGAATTATGTGGAGGTGTTGACTTTGAATAAGGGTCCATTGAGAGAAGACCCGACCAAGGGACTATCGAGACCATCAATGATTCAAGGTGTAATGTTAGATACATGTCATCTCAGGTGAAGCATAGATGTTCGATGAAATGCTTGTGAGAAAAAAATGGGGTTAGAAATGTAGAGTTGACAAATACTACTAAGATGAACTAAGTATCATTGTTGAAAGTCGCCAACAAAGCTGAAATTATTTTGTATAAATGACATAATTTATTTGTTTAATCCTTGTGGTTAAATATTTTCCAACAGATGATCAAATATAATGAAATCCCAAACAACAAATTCACCTCTCAGTCTCTTTCGCTCACATGCACTCTCGTTTGGTTTTTGTTCTTCAATTTTCCGCCATGTAAAATTGTAAAACCAAGCAGTGCTCTGTCTTTCAGCTTTTTATTTACAAAAAAAGTGGAGGAAGAATTGCTGGAATGCAACACTGATTGTGTTTATTTCTTAGCCTCTCCCCTCACTTGCAAGAAGGTATTTATTTTCTCTTTTGGGCTATCCGGAAGTAAATTTTTCCTCTTCCGCACTTTCCTATTTTCAGCTCGCATTATATGTTTTTTGTTGAAATTTTTAAGTTTCTGGAACTGCATGTCAATGATCTGGATATTCAGTATTAGTTTTGAACCGAAACCATCTAATTTTCTTTCTTTCTTCTTAATCAAAACTTTTAGTCCTCCTTATTAAATATATCCAGTCTATTAGAATAGATGTGAAATAGGGCCCTAGGCTAATTCGTTTAAATTGTTGGTTTATGATTAGGGTTTTTGTTGCATTCGATTACTGTAACATATATAGATGATGATGTATTTTCTGGGGGTTTTATTTACTAACAAGATGATTCCAGAACAGAACATGGTTTATACAGAACATACTGATAGTGGCGGCTTTTTCTCTGTTTTTTGAGTGCTTTATGCAGAACATGGTTGGTGGATGGTAACAGGATTGCAACAAAAATCAGGAGTGCATCTGATCCTGAAAGGGCTACATGGAAAAGCAACCCTACCAGATCTTGTCCTAATTTCCATCATACCATTGACAATAGGGATGTATAAGTTCCTTTTTCGTTTGCTTTATGTTATATGCTTTCGGTACCTAAAAGACATCAGCTGAGCAAGCTTATATCGGTCTGTGCTGATTGAGTTTATATTAGTTGCCCCAGGCCTTTCTCGAGGTTCTTATGGCTAGCTTGACATGATCTAAGCAATAAAATGAAATGTTAAATTGCCATGCCTTAGACTGCTACTTTATAGAAGCTAAGATTAAGTTTTTTTATATGGAATCCGAAGTAGGTCATCCGCATATCTCTTCCGTCAGTCAGACTAGGTACTCTGTTTTGCAAATACTTGCACTACTTTATCTTGGCAAATCCTAATCTCAGCTGAGCAAAATTGTCTTACAACTATCTATATCTATATAGCTATTTACTTGCAATGTGGTTTGTGTCTAGTATTAGATGTCTAGATTTATTACTAGTATACCAATTATATTCAATGAAAAGTTGGAGATATTGTGGATTATAACTGTTTTGACAATCATAAGTCCAATTATTAGTGTTTTCATGGACGTGTAGCGAAACTCGTGATGTTCTGATTTCACTGTTAAAGTGATAATTTTCTTGCTCGACTTACTAATAACCATAAATATTATGATATTGGTTAATGTTCATAACCATGAACAGTAGGGAGTTAATACATCTAATGTACTCAGAAACTAAAGGTGTGTTTCTATGTGAATCAAGAATGGCCAGGGCTACCTTGAGGTGTCAAATTTGATCCATCTGATCAGGAGATCATATGGCATTTACTTACAAAAGTTGGTGTGGAAGATTCAAAACCCCATCCGTTCATTAACGAGTTCATTCCAACCATTGAAAATGATGATGGTATCTGTTATACACGTCCCCAAAAAATTACCAGGTTGGTAAGGGTTAATGGTTTTCCCTGCTCTTTTATTTAAGCATCTTTTTTTACTAGCATTAATTCGAAAAATTGAAACTTTAGGGGTTAGGGAAGATGGAAGTGTGTCTCACTTCTTTCATCGAGCTATCAAAGCTTACAATACTGGAACACGGAAACGTCGAAAGATCCATCGTGATGATTTTAGTGATGTCCGCTGGCATAAGACTGGTAGGACAAAACCAGTGGTGTTGGATGGTGTTCAAAGAGGATGCAAGAAGATTATGGTTCTCTATATTACCCAGGCCAAAGGTGGAAAAGCGGAGAAGACTAATTGGGTGATGCACCAATATCATCTAGGAACTGAGGAGGATGAAAAAGACGGGGAGTACGTTATTTCTAAAATATTTCATCAGCAGCCACAGCAACAAACCAAACAGGGTGATAAAACTGAGCCGGATTTACCTGAAATGACTGATACAATGACTGTTAAAGTAGATCCTGTGACACCCAAGCCTGTGACACCTAAGCCTGTGACACCTGACCCTCCACGGACAGGGAGGCAATGCCATGAACATGACCAAGGACAGGACTATACAGTTTCTTACATCAACCCCGCTGCTCAGGTAATATCTTGTTCTTGTTTTCCTAGCTATGGGCCTTGGAATCATCCATGGACTGCTTTTTATCTACTTGAAGCAGTAGGATTATATTTCAGACTATATCTCTGCATTTACCTTTCCTCAGTCGAGAAGCTTATGTCAGTGCTTTGGCATTATTTCTATTTCCCTGTAATATAGAAAAATTGTTTGTTAGGAGATTGCCGTGTGACAAATTGTGGTTATTAATGCATTCATGTGCTCTGTTATGTAAGTGGCCGTATTGAAAGAGGTTCTGATGTTCTCTTTCTCTCAGGAATTTTCAGCAAAGCATCCTACAATGCAGTATGTTGAAGATGAAGTTCAAACTGAATGTGAAAATTCCAGTCACGATGAGCTACCTGGTCAAGAAAACCATGCTAACCAGATGTTAGATAATGATGGTAATAATGATAACGATAATCATGCCGATGAAGATTCAAAATGGTGGGATGGTGAATCGCAGTTCTTGTTGGATTCACAGCAGCTAGTGGAAGGGCTCTCTCTTTGCGATGAGCTCCTTCAGAGCCAGTCACCAAAGAGGGATGTTAATGGTAATGATGGGATACCAGACAGTAATCCCCGTCTTTCCGATTATGGTCATCTTGGAGCAGAACATCTCAAGAAGGATCTGGAGGAGTGTCAAAACCTTGAAGGTGATAACCCAACAAACATAGAACTCGATACACCACACGAGTTCCACCTGAGTCAGCTTGTACGTTATATCCTTTCCTAACTTGTTCTACTATTTTGTCAATATATCCTTGTTATAATGAACTTGTTAACTGCTATTGTAGGACTTTGCATCACAGGATAGCTATATTGCTTGGGGTTGGAGAAAGGTAACTGACTAAATACATGTCATGAATCATGGAGAAGCACGTTGTAGAATATTTTGCGAAAACTTTACCTTATCAATCTTTTTATTATTTTGGGGCTATTTCGACTGTAAATTTGGGTGGGAAGGTTGAATCATGTTTAGTGACGGTCGAGATCCTCGACCTTGTGGAGGTTGCTTTTCCTAGAACTTGAATGCGACCCTTCTGTTTCAGCTACGGATCGAAGACATTGTTACTAATGATGTTGGTCTGGTTTATAAATCGCTAATGAGTTTGCTTCTAGTAAATGCTGATTCCTTTGCTTTATAAATGCAGAACATGCAGCTGACTTATTGTTGGCCGAATGAACTATTTCGAACATCACCAGTAAAACCAGAAAACAAATGTTAAATTCCGCTCTGGCATTAGTAAAACCAGAGGACTATTTAGCAGAATGCACGGCAAACATTGGGCAACGGGAGGAACATCCATGCATGCATCCATACATACTTACATGCATACATAACCAATATTTGTGCAACAGAGAAAATTCCTCATGTCTTGATTGTTTGGTGGGAGATTGTCATGGCAATTTGAATTCAATTCCGCGTGGACCCTATTCAATCAATAGGGGAAGTCACGATCAACCAAGGCCGATAAGGTATCATCTAACACTATCTGAGTGACAGGTTCATGAACCTGTCGAGCTTTACAGATCATATATGAAAGTTGGATTGAAAATGGCTTAGAGAAGAGACCACCATGCCTGCCTACTGAAAGGTCCCCAAGTGAACTTATTTCATTGTTCTTTAGGGAGCATGAATGCTTTTGTGAAAGCTAGATTATAACATGAATTTGAACTTCTAATTGATCACGAATTCGATCACGAATTAATCGATTAATAAATTAGATATCAATGATTAAATAAAAGATAATCTAACTCGATCGATCTGAATTTGAACTTCTAATTGATCCATATCAAATCGAACTTGTAACTTTTGTAAATATAACATGTAATTAAGGAATCTTAATCCATGTTTTGTTGGCTCAAATAACCAGAAATACTTTATGATAATCGATTAATAAATTATATTAATTTCAACACTGGAATCAGAATGATGAGATGTTTTTAGGGTACCCTTTAAACATTGTACCAAAGGCAAATCCTTTTTCAAGCTAATATTCTAATCCTTTTTTGTGAAATCTTAGTGGGGGCAGTTCTTGCCCCAACTTTGCACAACATCACTCTCATGCATCTAATTTTCATTACAGCTCTGAAGAATTTTGGTCGATCATACTTCCATATGCATTCCACATGCTGTTCATTTTGTAAGTCCATGAATTTGAACGACAAATAGATCATATATTAACCCCTTTTCCTTCTACATTTTCATGTCTTAGGAGAAAAAAATTAGGTTGAGGTGGTTGAAGGTTCATTTCATAAAAAGTAAGAGTTTAGGGTATGGACGACGATAGAGAGACAGAAAAGAAAGAGATTATTTGTTAAAGGTTTACTTCATAGAAGGTAAAGAATTTAGAGTTGTGGACGACGATAGAGGACAAGAAAAGAATATATATATATATATATATATAAATTAAAATTAAAATTGAAACAACTCAAAAATAAATACAACGAGCTAGAGATCCTTCTTCTTATAACAACAGAAAAATTAGATTAAACATAATTTTTTATAATATTTAATGAAGGATCTAAAGGAAAACACTTTATATGGTTATATAGATATTATACACATGTTCTACATTTACAACAATTAAAACTTGAGATTTCTATAAAAAAAATATTCTTTTTATCATTGAGACTACTCAATAAATTCGATTATACAATAACATGTAACGTATAAATTCATGTCAATTTCATACATGTAATAAAAGTAAAGTTAATATGTATAATTGTTTGGCCCACTTGAAAGAAAAACCTACTATCCATTCACCTTGAGTTAACATGCAAAATCATGCAAAAGATACGATTATACATTTCAAAGTTTCTCGCTCGTATCAATCAAACCAACTTCGGCATGACAATTATAACTTATAGGTGTATTTGGTCTTTCTAATTTGTAAGGCTCTTTCTAATAATCCGAAATAAATATGATATATTATTTTTATATGAAAAAAAATTAAATTTATTAAAACGATTGTTCGAATTCAAAACCTCTAAAATAATTATATATTTTTCATAAACAAATTATTAGTGGATTAAAGTGTGCTGAGCAAAACAATAATGAAGGGACCCAATTTGTTTGAACATAATATTGGAAAAGGAAAGAGGGACATGGGTGGGGTATGAGGATAAGGCGGCGCACGTGGGCTCATGTCTTTTGACCATAGACCTTGATAGACCTCACTTGATCACTTCAATTAAAAACTAGTCATGGCCTGGAAGACTGTCACTTGAGTTTGAAAATATTGGCTCCCAATCCTATTCCTATCTTATCTTAAATGTGGCCGACAACATAAAGTTTTTTTACCCAATAATCGAAGCTGATGGATTATTTAGTCCAATAGACACCCAAAATTTTATTTTAGAATATAGGGTAAATACTACAGTATCAATGTAACTCGTTATGTCAGTGTGTCGAGTTTCTTGAGATATAATTTTTAATGGGTTGTGTCACGTGGGTCTCACAACCCGAATTTATTTAATATATCTTAAGGGACTCGTCATGCCCGCGTGACGATTTTTTCTGAAATTTTTAAAAGCATTGAAAAATATTTTTTTTAATGCAGAAGGAACTCGTCACGTCGGTGTGACGAGTTCCAACGAGTATAATTTTGAATTTGTTAAACATTGGATTGACCGTTGTTGAATGGTCAATTTTTTTATAAAAAAAAATCAATTTGAAAAAACTAGTCGTTTATAGCCGTTGGGTAGAGTAGTATAAATAGATGTTTGTGTTGTATTGATTTTTCACTTGGAATCAAATCAAGAGAATCAATATTATGTCTTGATGATGTTTATATTTCGTCGACCGAGTTGACTACGATAAATTTAATTTGTTTTATTTTATTTTAGTTTTGATAAAATTATAGTATTAATAATAATTATTTATGTAATTATATTAAATAATTTATTTTTAAATTGTAGCGAGAAGAACGATGAATTCGTCATCGAGGAATGACGAATGAAGAGCCACATGAGCGGATGGTGATATATCTTTCACTATCCGGATTATATGGAGCGGCATTTCTTCGTGGATTTAAGGTGATGTATGCAGCTCGAGCATATCTTATGACGTTGATTGGAGGAATCTTGCTACCGGATAAATCGGGTAATTTGGTGCACACCCAATATCTTCTGGTATTGAACGATTTCTTTGTATGTCGCCAATATAGTTGGGGTTCTGTATTTTTTCTTTTTGTATAGTGAACTCTGTAAGGTGACCATAGTGGTTAGAGAGAAAAAAAACGGATGTAGCAAATTGTTTAGTTTTGCTTCAATCATGGGAGTGGTATCATCTCCCGTTTTTTACACCTATTACATCCGCTCCTATGGAGTTTCCTCTTGCCGCAAGGTAGATTCATATATTTAAAGTTTTCATATTTTATAATATTTATTTAAATATTTTGAAAATGATAATAAATAATGTAATTTTTTAGATAAATACACCGAATAACCAATACAAAGTTGTGGGGTGCATCTAAAGTAGATATTCAGATGATGATTGATATCGCTGGTAGACATGCGGTAAATTTTACTATTTTTTGCATTAAATTTGAAATTGTCATTTTAATTGTTTAATTATACTAACATAATACTTTTGACAATTTAATTGAGTTCCTTATTATGAGTCGGATATCCAGCAGTGTCTACCGCCAATGTTCTTTGAAGGAGCGGAGACATGGTGTATTGTACCACCATCGCTCTATTTCGCAATTGTTGAGATCCATTCCGCCGATAGAGTTTTGTGACAATTTGGGTGTCACCAACTGATGGAAATGTCCATATATAACATGGACAATTTACATAAAATAGATGCGCGCAGGAAGCATATAGAAGATTGGCCAATAAAGCATGTTATATTCATACAACAATGGCATGAGAGGCATTACATTTGCATAATCGTTCCGAGGTTTAACCCGAAGATTTTGATTTTAATGTTTCTCCCTACCTCTAAAATTATGAAGCAAATGGGAAACCATACTCGACAACGCCGGAGGAGCGGTCCGAGCGGGAAATAATGAAGGCAAGATATGGAAAAAAAAATCATCATCTTCATTAACATCTTCATCTTATGCTTCCGCCAATTATTATCCATCACAAGAAAGTTATGGTGGATATGGTGCATATCAACCATCGATGGAGAGTCGAGCGACGTGGGAAGGAAGTGGGTGGATTCAAGTGCCACATTCACAATAATTTTCCTCAAAATCGGAAGAAAGAGGTTCATGGGATCATCTTCTCCAACACGGACAATCTCAAGTTGAGGCAATGACGCCAATGATGGAGTCAAATACCTTGAATACTCCATTGTTTTCACTGGAAGATGTAAATCATAGTGGTAGAGTAATGTTCAGTACACCGAAACTGGAAGAAGACAAAAATGACGAAGGTAGACGACCATGACAAAATCGACGAGTACCACGTCATTACTATTCTACCACTCCTCGACATCGACAAGAATAGCGCAAATATAAGTAATAAATTTGTTTATTTAAGTTTTTGTAGTCAATATTTAATTGTATTAAAAAATTGATAAGTAATAAATTTGTTTATTTGTTTCCACCCTTAAAAATGTTTAAAATTTGTCAATAATTTTAATAAAATTTAATTTAAAAAAATTATTCATATTTAGTGTAGTTTATAAAAGTACAGTGAGTATCTGTACTCCTTTTATGTGTATCGGTACTTCCTTTATTATTTTAAATAAAATTAGCCGTTACTAGCTGTTAGGCCTGACGGTACCGATACTACTATGTCAAGTAGTATCGGTACCCCTTTGGGTATCGGTACCTATTTTGCATTCTGGAATTTGAGCAAGCTGGTAGTATCAATACTACCTAGATAGTATTGATATTTCTCTTACTTAGGGTATCAGTACCACATGAACAGTATCGATACTATTCATATCGTATCAATACTGTAAGAATAGTATCAGTATTTCGTACGTGAAAATAAGTTTTATGCACAGATTCACTTTAAATGGACTTTGAATTATTTTTGAAAACTTTTGAAGACTTTGAACAAATTCAATTAAGTCTAAAAACATTTTCCTTAATTTGTTATATCAAAATATTACAAAACACGGTTCAACATAATACAAGTTAAAAAAACATAGTTACAGGAAAAAACATAGTTACATTACATAATATTTTGTAACGCCTATTTTAACGTCCAACTAAATATTTTGGAAGATGTGAACAATGTTTAAATCAAACGTAGAAACCAAATAATTAGGGACAAATAAAACTAGCCTTGTTTGATATTTTGGAAACGATTCTGACACCAGTGTTCCTTTAGAAAAGCTAGTGGAGTCGAAAGTATAGATAGAGTCCATATATATCCTTAGGTAGGGAGCAAGGCCCTTGAAATCGATTAACTAAGGCCAAGGCCTGACACTTGTAAGGGGTGGGTTAGTTAGGGGTATGGTGTCCGATACAGAATTCCGGTGTCATATCTCAGTAAACTAGAGGGGTGTGTGAGCTCCAAGATGCAGTAATCCCTCAGTTGCACCATGATGTCTACAGTAGCGTAGAGAGTGAGTATCGTAAGGATATTCACTAAGCAGATCAGATCAATAGACTTGATAACTAGCCTTTTAGTGATATGCAATTAGTATGTTTTAGCTATTAGCGTGTCGCTGAGCTAGTTAGCTCAACCTTCGAATGGTTTCTGTGGGTAGGTCAGAAGATCCAGCATGTGAGGAGCATTAGATAGACCAAAACCCAGTTCAAACCAGTGCAAATTCAGAGTGTGTCACAACATTTTTTTTGAAAGTGTATGGTTATTTGTAAACTTTATTATCCAGTTGAGTCGTAGTTTCAATAGAGCAGTCTGTATCATTTTTTTTGTAAAGTGTAAATATTTTAATTTGGACCTCCACAGTGTAAAGATATTATTTATTCTTCAATTTATTTTATAGTTGTTTTTTAAATAAAAAAAGTAAGAAAAAGTTCGTTAGCCACTTTGGTGGTTTCATGTAACACCTTAAATTGGTCGACTGTGTGTCGTACTTGTCTAAGGTGTTACATGCTTGGAGTGATGAAGACAACTCCAATGATTAAGATGAAGTAGTCAACCTTTGCCTTATGACCATCAAACAAGATTCAATGGTAACTTCTAGCTCTAGTGAATTAAATTCTTATTCTTTTAAAGAGTTACAAGATAATTATGATGAATTGTATTTGGAATTTGAGATCATGAATTCCAAATATAAGAAATTGATTTCTAAATTCAAAAATGAAAATAATTTTGTTTTAAAAGCTAAACTAGATTTTTAAAAATAAAATAAAAAATTAAAAAAATGATTTAGATCTTTCAAAAATAAAAATTTAAAAGTTTGAAAAAGAAAATTTTAATTTGAAATTAAGATTGAATATTTAACAAAAGAAAAATAAATCATTTTAAACAATTCATCTAGTTCAATAATGGCAAAATGTTCACATTGTCATTATTATGGTCACAATGTGCATACTTGTCCTATTAAAATAGAAATATTTTAAAATTAGACAAGTATGAGTTCCTTTGAGAACTAGAGACATTGAAATTAACCCTCTAGGATCCAAAGCAATTTGGATATCAAAATCCAAATGAATGGTCTCTTGTAAATGTATTGGAGCAATGATGATGAAAGTAAAGAATTTTAAATGCTCTAGTTACACAAAAGAAAAAATGGTGACCTCTAATCTTAATTTTTTTTATTTTATATATTAGTTGCCTATTGATTTTTATGCATGCATGAGTGTTGAGCATGAATAATTACTTGGTGGTTGTTATCTCATGTATGTTAAAAATATGTTATGATGAACATGTTTGTTTAAGTTAAATGTTTTATCAATGTTTTGGTTCATCATAATGATTTTTTGTCAAGTTATGTTTTTATGTTTTAATTATTTTAATCTTGATCTTAATTTGGACGTTTATGCATATGTTCTTTATTGACTAAGATATCTCTCTAGCAATTGATATCTATGTTGAATGCATAACATTATGTAATGTTTTATGCATGTGAGTTTTAATGACTTATTTTTTAATTATTGTATAAAATATGATATACTTGAATTTTTTGTGTTACTAACATGTTTATTCATTTTTTTTGAAATTCAATATCTTTTTAGTGTTAAAGTTTTTATGTCAACATTTTTCATGGAATGCTTTTATTGAAGGGGAACTTTAAATTTTTTTAAAATGATTTTATGTTAAAATTTTTACTTACTCTCCATTGTTATTTTGAACCTAAAAGTTTGAATTATTTTTATATAACAAAAAGAGTGAGAAGTATATGTTTAGAAAATTCAATTTATAAAAGTTTTGTTATATAAAAAAATGAGGAGATTATTGAACCATGTATTTTGATTTAACAATTTAAGGGTAAAATATTTTTGGACTTAATTGTTGAACCACTTTTTATAATGTTTTGATATAACAAATGAAGACAAAATGTTTTTGGACTTGAATTGAATTTATTCAAAGTTTTCAAAAATAATTCAAAGTCCATTTAACTTGGAATTGAGCATAAAATGCTTTTATGGACAAGAAGTATCGATAATATTCTTACAGTATCGATACTATATGAACATTACCGCTACTGTTCATGTGGTATCAGTACCCAAGATAAGAGAAGTATCGATACTCTCAAGGTAGTATCGGTACTACCAGTATTGCTCAAATTATAGAATACAAAAATGGTACTGATACCCAAAGGAGTAATGATACTATTTTACATAGTAGTATAAATATTGTAGGCTTAGAATCGATACCGTCAGGCCCAACGACTAGTTTCATTTAAAAATACAAAGGAAGTACTGATACTCTCTGTTCTGGACAGTTTTGTTTTGCAAAGAAAAACATCCCTAACGGCTCTAAAAGACTTCCAACGGCTAGAAACAACCACAAACTCATTCCAACATATAAACACAAGTTGAGGACACTTGAAGAAGGGTAAGAACACCTATCCAAGCAATCAAACACAAGAGAAGAGCTTTTCACTCTTTATTCCAATTCTCTTGTAAATATTTTGTTATTGTAAGCTTTATTTTATAAACACCCTACCGTTAAGAGGTTTTAATTATTTACTTCTTTTTATCTTTTGTAAAGGGGATTGGTTCTAGTTTAGCCAAATGAAAAACTAGGGAATGTAAAGGTTATCTCTTTGTCCTTGAAAAAGAAAAAGCAAATTAGTGGATTTGTTGGAAAATCCTTAGTGAGGAGCTAAGGTAGTGGAGGTAGACTTAGTTGAGAAGTCAAACCACTATAAACCGCTGTGCAAATTTTTCTATCTTTTATTCTCCTTACACTCTAAACAATTTTTTGCCAATTCACCCCTTGTGCATTTTTCGGTTGTTCAATTGAGCCTATTCGATCATAACAATTGTATCAGAGCTTGACTCATTAGAAGGTTTAACCACCTTGAGACGATCCTAGAAGAAGCTCTATCGATTCTCGACGCAATCAATAAAAAGATGGCTTCAACCTCTGACTTTTACTACTTTGAAGATTCTCAACTGGTCAACAAGCCACCGTATTTCAATGGATCAAACTACACCTATTGGAAGAATATGATGATGCTCTTTATTTAAGAAAATGATCTAGGAGCTTGGAAATAAATCATGAAGGGTTACTCTACTCCACCCGGTGAGATGGATGATTGGAATGATGGAGAAAAGAACAAGTTTCAACTCAATGCTAAGGCTATGTACATCCTCTTTTGTGCATTAGGCCTGGATGAATATAGAAGAGTCTCCTCTTGTTCCAATGCCAAGAAAATATGGGATAAGCTCCAAGTCACTTATGAAGGAACCGATGAAGTGAAGGAAACCAAGATAAGTCTTCTCAACCATAGCTAAGAGAATTTCAAGATAAAACCCGATGAAGACATCAAAGCTATGACTGATAGATTCTCCGTGATTGTCAACATCTCAAGGGATTTGGAGAAGTAATCCCTAATGAGAAGCTTGTGAGGAAGATGATCTACTCTCTTCCAAAGTCTTGAAAATCGAAGAAGACGTCGATCATTGAAGCTAAAAACCTAAAGTCTCTCACTCTCGGTGAGCTTATTGGTTCTCTTCTCACTCATGAGTTGATGGTGAAGGAAGAGGAAGAAGATGAAGAGAAGCAAAAAAAGAATAAGAAGAGGTAGACATTGCCTTCAAATCTACCAATGAGAGCAATCAAGATTCAAATGAAG
Source organism: Hibiscus syriacus (assembly GCF_006381635.1). Classification (NCBI taxonomy): domain Eukaryota; kingdom Viridiplantae; phylum Streptophyta; class Magnoliopsida; order Malvales; family Malvaceae; genus Hibiscus; species Hibiscus syriacus. The sequence goes on along the minus strand of NW_024063353.1, from coordinate 665,190 downwards.
AGATGGATGAAGACGATAATGAAGATGAAGAGATGGCTAAGCTCTTCAAAAGATTCAAGAGATTCACAACTTCCAAGGAAGTGAAGCATGAATCAAGCAAGAAGAAGAGTCCCCCTGTGTGCTTCAATTGTTAAAGAACTGACCATGTCAAGTATGAATATCCCCTCCTAAAGAAGAAAATATCAAGTAAGAAAAAGACATTTTTGGCTGCTTAAAGTGATGAAGATGAAGTAGCCAATATATGCCTCATGGCTATCGGAGAAGATTCAATGGTAACTTCTAACTCAAAAGAATTCGATTCTTATTCTTTTGATGAGTTACAAGTTGCTTACAATAAGTTGTATTTGGAATTTGAGACCATGAATTCCAAATATAAGAAATTAATTTCATAATTTAAAGTTGAAAATGATTTGGTTTTGAAAGAAAAAGTTGATTTTTAAAAACAAAATGAATCTTTGAAAAATGATTTAGAACTTTCAAAAGTCAAAATCAATGATTTAGAAAAAGAAAATTTTGATTTGAAAGTTAAGCTTGAAAGTTTAACATAAGAAAAAGAATTAATTTCTAAAAACAACTCATTATGTTTAAAAATTGAAAAATGTTCACATTACCATTTTCATGGTCATATGGAACATGCTTGTCCTATAAAGAAAAGAAAATCTTTTAAAATTAGATAAGTATGGGTTCCTAAAGGAACAAGGGGCATTGAAACTAATGTTAAAGGATCCAAAGCAATTTGGATACCAAAATGTACTTAAATGTCTTTTGTAGGTGTGTGGGAGCAATGATGATGAAAATGAAGATGTTCAAATGCTCTAGCCATACTTGAAAAGGAATGAGTAACCTCTAAGATTAAAAGCTTTTTGATTTTGCATAATTGGTTGCTCATTTAGTTTATGCATGCACGAGTTTTGAACTTAAATGATTTTGTGTTGTTTTTAATCTCATGCATGTTGAAAATTTTTTATGATGAAAATTTTAAAGGTTTAATGATTTTTCATAATTTTTAGTTCATCATAATGAATTTTGGTCAAAATTGATTTTAAATGCAAATGATGTCTCTCTAACCATTGATATCAAATTTTCAAATGTTTTGATTTTACAAATTTTAATTTTTTGACCTAAATTTAAATGTTTATGCATGTGGTTTAAAATGAAAATGATATATCTCTAACAATTGATATCAAAATTTTTAATTGCATAACATTTTTGGATAACTTTATGCATATGCACTTAATTTCAACAATTGATATTGCATAAAGTTTATTAGACTTGGATTATTGAATTTCATGCGTTACTAACATGCTTGTTATTCTTTGTGAAATTCAATTTTATTTAAGTGTCAAGTTTTTTTAAAGTCAAATTTTTGTTTGGAATGCACTTTTTTGGGGGGAGCTTTTGATTTTTCAAATGCTTTTAATGTCAAATTTACCATTACTCTCCAATGTAACTTTTGAACTTTAAAATTGAATTATTTTTTATAAACAAAAAGGGGAAGAAGTATGAGTTTGAAAAAATCAATTTCTTAATGAAAAAGGGGGAGCTGAACATTTTCCAACAATTGATATATTTTTTATTAAATATTTTATTAAGGGAGAGTTTTGCCAAAAAAAAATTTCAATTGTTTTGTTATATCAAAAAGGGAGAGATTGTTGAACTATTTTTTATAATGTTTTGATATCACAAATTAAGGAAAAATGTTTTTGGACTTGAATTGAATTTATTCAAAGTTTTCAAAAATAATTCAAAGTTCATTTAACTTGGAATTGAGCATAAAATGCTTTTCTGGACAAGAAGTATTGATATTGTTCTTACAATATCGATACTATATGAACAATAGCGATATTGTTCATGTGATACCGATACCCAAGGTAAGAGAAGTATCGATACTCTCAAAGTAGTATCGATACTACCAACATTGCTCAAATTCCATAATGCAAAAATGGTACTGATACCCAAAGGGGTACTGATACTACTTTACATAGTAGTATCGATACCTTAAGCTTAGTATCGATACCGTCAGGCCCAACGACTAGTTTTATTTAAAAATATAAAGGAAGTATCGATACTCCCTATAGGAGTACTGATACCCTCTGTTATGGGACGTTTTGTTTTGCAGAGAAAAACATCCCCAACGACTCTAAAAGACTCCCAAAGGCTAGAAACGACCACAAACTTATTCCAACATATAAAAACAAGTTGAAGACACTTGAAGAAGGGTAAGAACACCTATCCAAGCAATCAAACACCTATCCAAGCAATTAAACACAAGAGAAGAGCTTTTCACTCTTTATTCCAATTCTCTTGTAAATATTTCGTTCTTGTGAGCTTTTATTTTGTAAACACTCTACCTTTAAGAGGTTTTAATTTTTTACTTTTCTTTTACCTTTTGTAAAGGGGATTGGTTCTAGTTTAGTAAAGTGAAAAACTAGGGAGAGTCAAGGTTATCTCTTTGTCCTTGAAAAAGAAAGAACAAATTAGTGGATTTGTTGGAAAATTCTTAGTGAGGAGCTAAGGTAGTAGAGGTAGACTTAGTTGAGAAGTCAAACCACTATAAATCGTTGTGCAAATTTTTCTATCTTTTATTCTCCTTACTCTCTAATTTTTTTTTTTACCAATTCACCCCTTTGTGCATTTTTCGGTTGTTCAATTGAGCCTCTTTGATCCTAACATAAATTGAATTTATCCAAAGTTTTTAAAAATAATTCAAAGTTCATAAAATTTAAATTTGAACATACAATAGTTTTCTTGGTAAGTAGTACCGATACTGTATGAATTGTACTACTATTATTATTCTTATAGTACTAATACCAAAGGTAAAAGAAGTATCAATACTGTCATGGTAGTATGGATGTTACCTATTATTTTTCAAGTTGTTCAAATTTCAATAAGCAAAATTGATACCCATACTCTAGAAGTATTGATACTACTTTATAAAGTAGTATCAATACTGTAAAACCCTAGTATCATAGTGGTTAAGGCCAACGATCACTAATAGCTACTTTATTTAAAAATTATAAAAGAGGCAGTATCGACACTCCTTGTTCTGAGTAGTTTTGATTTGCATAAATTAATTCCCCAACGGCTTCAAATCATCTCCAACAACTACAAACTCATTTCAACTTATAAAAACGACACAAGAACACTTGAAAAAGACTACTGCACCTATCCAAGCAATAGAAATCAAGAGAAAATCTCTTTTACTCTTTATTTTTCCTTTTCTCTTGTACATAAGTGTCTTGAGCTTAATTGTAAATCTTTAGGATTTATTCTTGTGAGTTCAAATCTTGTAAACATATACCTTTAGAGATCTTTCTTGTTTACATTCCTTATCTTTTGTAAAAGAGGAATTGTTCTAGTTTAGCATTTGAAAAACTAGGGAATTGTAAAGGTTACTATTGAGTATAGGAAAAAAAAAGAACAAATGATTGAATTTGTTATAAATCTTTAGTGCGGAGCTAAGGTAGTGAATGTAGACTTCATTGAGAAAGTCGAACCAATATAAATCCTTATGCAAATTTTTGTATCTTTTTACTCTCACACCCAAAATTTTCTTAAGGCCAATTCACTCTCTCTTGATACTTTTTTAATTGATCGATAGAGCTTAAAAAATCCTAACAAAAGTACCACGTGAGGATATAGAGAGAAAATATCCTACCTCATACTTTTATAAGATGGTTGATCTTAATCTCTATCCAAATTTGTTAAAATGAATTAGAAATCGTTAGTTTAATCACTTTTTTCATCATCTAAACTACTGTAAATAATAATATCACTCTTTATTTATCGATAAAATCAAAGTAATCTAAATTCAAATATAATTTCAATATAATCTAAAGATTTTAAAATTTAAATCAATTCCTATAGTAAGTGATTAAAAGTTCTCAGTTGACACATATTCTCCTTTCTAAATCATGGATTCAATAGTCGAGTAAAATTTTCCTTCTCCTTATTCTTAAATAAAAATTAATCTAAATAAAATTTATATCGATCTAACATGAAATTAACTCAACCATGCATAATTAACACATGTGGCCCAGCTGACCAGATTCCGTAAATTGTCATCTTTCCCGATTACCTTTTGAGTGAGTTAGTCATTGAGTTTTAGTGATGGCACGTCTGTGAAAGGACAAGGGTGAGGGACGCACGTGAACGTGGGTTATTTATGACTTGTGGTCCAATAATTCAACTCATTTACACTGTAGCTTTGACCCACAAATGCCTCAACTTCACCGCTCTTTACTTTAAGACGTTACATTAATGAATGAAACCTATCACTAACGTGTCTACTAGGAAGATTACTAAATTTTTTAAGTAATATTATATATTTAAATTTTAATTATTATGAATGAAATAAATTGGATTGTAAGGTCATTCTTGATTTTGTGTATATGATCTTAATTGATCAATAGATTAGATATTAGTAGTTATAAAAAAATTTGGATGAAACCTAGATAGGGGGATAAAAGTTTGAGGTTTTGGGTGTAAGTTGTATTCTATCTCAATTTAATTGAAAAATCAATTTTAATTTTTTATATTTTATTGAAATAAAAATTTAAATAAAAATAGAAATTTATTTAATTTAATAGCATAAAATTGATATAAATTTCAATTTAATCTTATAATTCTTACACTGCATAGGCTAATTCATTTGAATATATTTTTATCAAATCATAACTAATAATATATAAATACGTTTAGGATTGTTTTGTAATTATTGTAGGATTGGGCTAGCAGTTCTCTTTAATTTTCAAACATTTGATCTTGTTTAAAAAATCTATTCTATTCAAAATATTAAATTTATAGAAAATTAATCTTATTAAATTGAATTAAATCGAAACTCATCAAATACATATTTTTTACCATCTCTAATTGTAATGATTATCATAGTTGTAATTATATAATATTATTGATTATCGTTTGTTTACATTTTATTGATTAATTGTAATTTCTTTCAAAACAATAACTTTAAAAAAAACTTTTCATTAAGTTTTTCTCCAAGCACTTTTCATTAAGTTAAATAAAATTATTGATCAAATATAAATCTTTTTATTTAATTCCCTAAAATATGAACAACAAATAAACAAATTTCATATAACATGGTTTAATCTATTTTGTTAAGCTTGTATATTCATAAAATAATAATTTATCATTCAAAACAAATATGATTTTACGCAGCAATAAGGGAGTTCATTGTTGTTTCATAACTATATAAAACTGCATAAATACTATTTAATTTAAAAACCATTTAAAACATAATATTTATATTATTTATTCATAAATACGATTATAACTAAAAATAGCCAAAATTAAAATAGTCTTAGTTTACTATTACAGACCCATAAAAAATAAATCTGATAAAGTAAACCAACAAATATAATGTACATGTCATTAATAAGTCAATAATAGGATGTCTTACTGGTACAGTCGGTAGGTTAGATTTCCAAAAGATGCTCGAAAAGCTCCTCACCTCACGTCCTTTTCTTTATTCGAACATACACATGAAAATCATCATGCGCTAAGTAAAACTTAGTTAGGCAGTAATACAATTAAGGTAAAGTAAAACACGTCCTTCAGAAAATCCTAATCTCTAATATCATCATTTAAGCATAATTTCCATGTAATTTTTATACCAAATGATCGAGAATTTCAAGAGGATTAATTCTCTATCTAATAGTTTAATCCAAAAATCAATCGAATAGGCTTAAAAATCAAAAATAAAATTTTTACCTTGTAGCTATGGTGGTGCACAAATTGAGCAAGAATAGGGGATGAAAATTCTTGTTTTCTCTTCATAATTAGCATATACACTTGTCTTAATTTAATAAAAATGAATTTAAAATTCATTTAATTATAAATTACCTTTTAACCTTACTAAAATATGATAATTTCCACTTTGCCATTGTTATAACATCATCCATGACACCATCTTATCTATATCATCTTCGTAGTCAAAGATGAACAAATAAAAATTTACTTTTCACCTTTTCTCTTGCAATTTTCGAAAGCTACAATTTAGTCACTAAATTTTATAATTTCGGCTAAATATGAAAAATCGACTTCAATTCCATTGATTCACATTAAATTTCACTATTCTATAATTTAGAAATAATATTTTCAACCATTATCTATCATCCTTCAAATTTCATGAAATTTTGATTGGATCCGATTATCCAATTCTATACCGAATTTTTATAGTTTTTAATACAAATCTTGTACCAAAATTCTTATTCCCAAAACAATGTCATTATTGGGGTGAAATATTCATTTATGGCCCAAAATACCTGACTTCTGAATATTATAATTTGGTCATTAAACTTTTCCAAACTTTATACTTTGGCCACTTTACATTTTGGTCACCAACATAAATTTGGGTTATTTCATGATTTTTGCCCTTAATTTTAGGATTAAGATAAAAGATGATAAAACAAAACCCATTTTTTAAAGTACTCGACTATGAAATTAAATTATGACAACAATGAAATTAGTTATTGTAGTGATTGATTTAGTGTTATAGTGGGATGAGTAGAAAATATTTTAAGTTTAAATGTTTGAATCTTAATATTATGAATGAATAAAATAAGTTAGAAAGGTTGTTCTCATAATGAATCTTTATAATATCTAATTTAAATTAATCGATAAATAAATCAAATATCAATAATTAAATAGAAAAGAAAAACTTATTATAGAATATCAAATTTTTTACCATTCAATCCCCGTGCGATGTAATTAAAAAGAATTATTAGTTTAAAAATCCCTAAATATTCATTAATTAGGAAAATAACTGCCATCAACCATTATTTAGAAAATCATCCCTTAAATTGTCCACGTAGGACTATCTAACGTTCTATAAAATACGATTAAAGGACTTCACTTTCTGCTAAACATCAGATCCAATATTGAACATGGGAAAAATACTCACATTATACAAAACGCGAGGTTAACAAGAAATTAAATTTAGCGTCTATATCAAAACAAACTCGCTTTCTGCAAAAAGTGAGTTTCATTGATAGCCCAACACATCTAAAAAATGCACTTTAATAAAATTTGACAAACATAATACTCTAGGGGACTAAAGATATAATTTAATATATTTTAGCTCCATGATTTGAAAAGCATAATAGTGGTAATTTATATAGGCATAGTGGAGTATTTAGGCTATGTTTGTTAGCAATGTAAGATAAACGCTAACATGAATTCTTTTACCTTTTTCTCATGTATTTTTTAGTTTTTTAAATTTTTTACTTAGCCCCATATAAATGGTTGACCCTTGTTCCCATATGTAATGGGGTAAGGAGGAGGTAAGATAGTAGGCTGCCCTCAACACCAGGTTGAGAGTAACTTCCGTAGGAGACCTCCGAATTATGAAATGCCCTCCGTGGGACTCGATCCCACGACCTCAAGGTTAAGAACCTTGTGCTCTACCAACTGAGCCCCATATATGAACTAAAATTAAATATATACTTAACTTATTACACCCTAAATTTTCGGACTAATTTTAGTAATTTTAAATGGTCTTTTTCAACAGATCATATTGTTAGTTTTTGAAAATTTTGAAGTTGTTTTGGAAGCTGCTAAAGAATTGGAGGACTTTTACCATAATTTTTCCATCTCTCTCTTTGTTAGAAAAAAAATAAATAAATTTGTGCAGTTTGTGGGTTTTCAACCCGTGCCTCCATAACTTTCCCCAAAGCCTTAACCGGTTAGGTTGTATCGAAGGGGTTACAATTAATTGGTATCAGAGGTTTTGATTTTAAAACCTTGAACTGTAGATGAGCTCGAAACAAAAACCTAATTTTGAAATGTTTTATAAAAACAAGTTTTGAAGGTCATGTCACCAATTTTTTACAAGTTTTATGGTGTACGAGACTCCAAGTGTCGATTCTAATCCTAGGTTTCATTAGAGTTGTTCAAACGGTTAAAACGACCACCGACCGAATCGAATTAGCATTAACTGAATTAACTAAATTTTGTTTCTTTAACTGTTAACCAAACCGAACTTTTTTTTGAAAATATTAATTGAACCTAATAAAGTTTGGTTATTTCAGTCAGTTAACCGAATTAACCAATTTTTTTTTTTAATTTTTCTAATTAAATTAATTTGAATATATTAGAAGTATTTTTTTAAAATTTGGGTAAAAAATTAATTAGGTATTAATAATTTAATGAGTCTAGTGTGGTTTAAAAAATTGGATTTTAATTCTTAATAGAGTTGAGCTTAAAATATGTATTTAACATATTTAATATTTAATATTTAATAATTTTGGTTAATTAACCGATTTTGAACCGAATTAATCGTTAACCAAATATAAAAAAGAACATTAACCGTTCTCCAACCGAACTAATTCGGTGGCCGACCGAATTAACCGAACTAATTTAGTTTTGTCGCTTAATTCGGTTAAAACCGAAAAATGAACACCCGTAGGTTTCATCTTATGTAGTGAACCTGTAGACCCTTCGAGATGAACACTAGACAAGGTCGTCACCTGGCCGTGGGCGAGATTGAATGACTAGGTTTGTTGACCCGTTAGATTAGATGATACGAGTGTAGATCCCACCAAGTTTAATATTAGATTTCATGTTTTGCAGAAAATGAGATCCTTTAATCATATTTTACATAACGTGAGGTAATCTTACGTTAATAATTTGAGGGGTATCTTTCTAAATAATGGCTGATGCGTTATTTTCCTAACTAATGAATATATGGGGTATTTTAAACTAATAAAGCCTAATTAAGTGTAGGTTTATTTGGCAATAAAGTTACAGCAATAATCTTGCTTAGGTTCTCTCCTTAGGCTTTGATAAAAGAAAAAAAAGTAGTTTTCTTAGCCCCGTGGACATTTCCATTTGTAATCAACTTGTAATCTATGTTTCTAGTTGCATTCCAGTTTTGAAATACTGGGGAGCTTATGAATCTCTCCACTTCTACTTCACTTAATCCAAACCAAAAATGATGAAGTTAAATATCAGTTGCTTTGACCCCATCAAAACTGTGATTCAAAGAGAAATTGTTGAAATATACAAGCACTCATGGTGTTGATTAGGGTAAGCCTGTGAGCATATGAAGTAATTCATCACAGAAACCAGCAGATGTAAAAAAGAAAGGAAAAAAAACGCCCCTTCTGCTAAATAATAAAGTAATATTAAGGACTTCGATTCAAGCTATCTAATTATATCTAGGCCAAAAGGCCAATGCATACAAAAATTGTTCCCTTTTTTTTCACTCTTCGATAACATCCGCCGACCGCCGCCAGTATTTACACCCCCACCGAAACAAGACGCAGAAGAAGAAGGAAGAAAAAAAAGGCCCCACAGATCCTACATGGCTAGTAGGTAGAAGGAGTGGGGGTTCAATCATGCCAGCAAAGGAGCATGACAACGCATCTTCGTATAATATAAAGCTTAGCCCTTTGCTCTCGGAGAACACCTCCAACGCCTCTGCTTGATGATAGCCTTCTCTTAGAGGATCTCATGGTCGCACTGCTCATCTTCATCTTTGTTCCTTTTGATGATTAAATATGAAATGGAGATGGAAAATGAACAAGTGAAGTGGAGCAGATTTAGTGTGTGTGTGTGGGGGGGGGGGGGGTTCTTATAGGGAGGAAAGATGGGGCGGTGGGCGTGGTCCTGCCTTTAACATTGGTCTAGTAAAGTCCCAGCGATGGGCACGAAAGGACAACGTGCACTGCCCTCTAACCCACCCGACAATTCCTCTCCGACCCCACCGGTCCCCCCTCTCACTTTGGGAATCCATCCCATTCTCCATTTTATATTCTCAGTTATGTAGGTTTGTTAGAACATTAACGATGGACACAAAATTTTATGTAATAGATAAATTTAAATTTTTAAAATTTAAAAGAGATAAATTTAAATTTTTAAATTTAAAAGAGATAAATTTAAATTTATAAAATTTATATGATAAAAATAGATTTTTAATAAAAAAATACATAAAAAATTTAAATGATAAAGCATATCGTAAAATTTTATGCCGGATATAAATTTATAAAACTTAAACTCATTAAATGGTTTTAATTATTAAAGAAAGTATTGTTTTCAAGACAATTGTTCCCATCAATCAGCTTGATCTATCGACAATTTATATTAAAAACTTCAAATAAATAATTATTTAAAGAAATAGGGTCTTCTAGAAATTATTTAGAAGAATAACCCCAAAATCGTCCATTTAGGATATCCTCGCAACCTGCAAACATGTTAAATCCTCGTACCTTCTAACACGTGTGATACATATGACGTAAGCGAACTTTCCAGGTAAGCCAATAAAAGAATTAGATAAAATGATATAGCGCATTACGAAGCACGAGGTAGCCTGAGAACTAAAATATCGCGAGATTTATGATGAAACTCGCGACCTGCAGTATGCGAGTATCTTTCAAATTGAAATTAATAACAAATAAATATAATAAATAAATATAATAATAATTAATACTATTAATTATTAAATATAATAAATAATTAAAATATTTCTTATAATTCTTACACTGCATAGGCTAATTCATTTGAATATATTTTTATCAAATCATAACTAATAATATATAAATACGTTTAGGATTGTTTTGTAATTATTGTAGGATTGGGCTAGCAGTTCTCTTTAATTTTCAAACATTTGATCTTGTTTAAAAAATCTATTCTATTCAAAATATTAAATTTATAGAAAATTAATCTTATTAAATTGAATTAAATCGAAACTCATCAAATACATATTTTTTACCATCTCTAATTGTAATGATTATCATAGTTGTAATTATATAATATTATTGATTATCATTTGTTTACATTTTATTGATTAATTGTAATTTCTTTCAAAACAATAACTTTAAAAAAAACTTTTCATTAAGTTTTTCTCCAAGCACTTTTCATTAAGTTAAATAAAATTATTGATCAAATATAAATCTTTTTATTTAATTCCCTAAAATATGAACAACAAATAAACAAATTTCATATAACATGGTTTAATCTATTTTGTTAAGCTTGTATATTCATAAAATAATAATTTATCATTCAAAACAAATATGATTTTACGCAGCAATAAGGGAGTTCATTGTTGTTTCATAACTATATAAAACTGCATAAATACTATTTAATTTAAAAACCATTTAAAACATAATATTTATATTATTTATTCATAAATACGATTATAACTAAAAATAGCTAAAATTAAAATAGTCTTAGTTTACTATTACAGACCCATAAAAAATAAATCCGATAAAGTAAACCAACAAATATAATGTACATGTCATTAATAAGTAAATAATAGGATGTCTTACTGGTACAGTCGGTAGGTTAGATTTCCAAAAGATGCTCGAAAAGCTCCTCACCTCACGTCCTTTTCTTTATTCGAACATACACATGAAAATCATCATGCGCTAAGTAAAACTTAGTTAGGCAGTAATACAATTAAGGTAAAGTAAAACACGTCCTTCAGAAAATCCTAATCTCTAATATCATCATTTAAGCATGATTTCCATGTAATTTTTATACCAAATGATCGAGAATTTCAAGAGGATTAATTCTCTATTGTAGACACCCGTTTTTGTCCGGGTCTACAAAAACATTTTATCATATATTTATTTATTATTGTTATTATTATTATTGTTAATAATATTTTTATTTTTTAATTTTGTAGGCCACATGTTCAACCCTCATTTCCAACAAACTACCCACTACCCAAAAATGAGGGAACCTCTATTGCTTTCCCCTTCCATCCACTACTCCCACAACGTCCATAACCACAACTCCACTAACTAGGTAATACACTTGCTCCAGACCGTGCCAATAAAAAGGAGAAGGAAGTTCCACTTCAAAGGGGGTTCATACCAGGTTCATAGAAAGCAAAAAAGAATTGAAGAGAGGACAGAGGGAAACCGATGCTCCAAGGCTTTTGTTGTGTAAAACCCTCTCCAAACTCCATAACCAAATGCATATCGGATCACCCGTATCTTTCTCTACTGCATCACAAAAACCCTAGTGGCTACTTTCATACCCAGAAACTCAAGAAATCAACAAAACACAAGAGGAACCACGGTCGTTTTATAAGCTTTTATTCTGTTTTGTAAAAGCAAACATTAATCACGGTCGATAAACAGTGCCTGCTGGTTGTTGTCTCTAACGCTGCTTTTCTTTGCGAGCGATGCGGGTTTCTTGTTACACAAAGCGGATATATTAGTCTACAACGACGTGCACGTCGGGACGAATATCAACATCCATTGCGAATCAAAGAACGACGACCTCGGCGTCCGTGTCCTACCGTACCACTACCGCTTTGAGTTCAAATTCCACCCACATCTCTGAGGAGTCACCTTGTTTTTCTGCAAAATACAGTGGAATGGAGAATCACACTGGTTCGACATTTATGAGCAAAACAGGGATTCCAGGCTGTGTAATCGTTGCTTGTGGATTATAAAGCACAAAGGTCCCTGCATGCTTAATTATAAAACTCTCAAGTTGTTGATACCTTCTTGAAGCCACTGATAAGTTCATCACCAACCACAACAACTCCAACACCAAACTCTTCTTTGCCGACATCGAGTTCCGCGAATCCCAATCCTCTTTCCACCTCTTCGACATCAGCTCCCTCCTCCACATCCGCCTCGTCGGCCCCAATGCCAAATCTTTGAAGGATGACTCCGAACAGATAAACCAGGGCGATTTCTCTCGATTATCTGAGTCTATGGCCGAGTTCGCCGAGTCAAGAACTGAACTCACCATTTGGCTTTCCGGTACCTTTTTTTTATTTGTTTTTTCAGTGTTTCAGATCGGGGATGCAGCTCGGAGCGAAAGGATTCAACGTGGGTTTTCTATATTCAATCGTGGGATTGTTGCTTGCTTTCGTCACGCATTTGTTTGTTTATATTAAGAACACGAAAGCCAAGCGTGTGGTGATGCTTTTTGCGTTCAGATACAACAAGAAGCTGCCAAGTTTGGTGCATTATCAAAGATAAGAATACATGCATATATGGTGGGGTTCAAAGGTACCTCAAGTATGTGGTGATTGTTATTACTACTGTGAAGGCAAATATTGGTGGTAAAACCACGTTAAATATATTTTAAATGGGACCTATAAGCTAATTGACGTGTGTTTGTGTGTAAATTGGTGTGTTTTGGACTTTCTAAGGGTTAATCTATGCTTTAGTCATGCCATCTTTAAATATCATTCATTTTGGTCATTTTCTTTATTTATTTTTTATCTATTTTTTTTTATTATTTTCTTTTTTACTATCTTTTATTTTTCTTTGTTATCTATTTTATTATTATTATTATTATTATTATTATATTAATATTTTTTTCTTTTTTTTATATTTGTTTTTATTTTATAATATAATCTAACTTTAGGGATATTTTTCAACCAATCAAAGGTAAGTAATCTGAATCGAACGTTTTAAATTTAAATTTCAATTTTCGCAATTAAAGACAACCGACAAATTAATTGGTACCGAAAGGGCGGTTCAAGGGTGCTAATCCTTCCTTGACCGTAACCGACTCCCGAACCCGACACATTTATGGTAAAAATGCAGATCAGGAAAGATGGTATCCGGCCCACCTAAATTCGTTTTAAAGTGGTCGGTGGCGACTCCAATCCATTTCCCTAAGTCGAAGCCCAATCCCGGGGCCCAACCAAGAGACGGTTACGACAGCTTGGCGACTCCGCTGGGGACCGGTAAGTGAGTCAGGCCGAAATTAATTTTTCGGTTGTCTTTTTATGTGAAAAATTGTAAATTTAAATTTTAACTTATTTATTCGATTCCATTTATTTACCTTTGATTATCCTTCAAGTAAATAGTTGTACTAACGTTTGTTCAATGATTTCAGATTTTTTAAATTTTTTCATCTTTGGCTCTATACCCGAGCTCCAAACCCTTTTAAGTGGGGGTGAAAGCGATGCATTCGTGTGAATTTATTCACCGCATATGCCTAGCAAGTAGCCTTCGGGATTCATATATCTTATGTCTTCGTGTGAATTTATTCACCGTGCGGGCATAAGGGAATGTTTCCTCTCGAGTTTAACTTAGTCCACATAAGCTTGTAATGGGCTTAGGACTAAGGGTCTGGCAAGCCCAAGGGGACACCAGCAAGGAGAATTCGAGTACCTTTTTAGAACCTAAACCGGGAGAGTGCAGGGAATTAGAGCCCACCCCAAAACCTCATTCCAAACCTTAGGCTATTTTATTTCCTACTTTATTTTCTGCTCAAAAGCATGCGAACTAGACAAATATGCGGTTAGGATTTGTTTGAAATTAGCATGCGGGATAGAGATCATGTCCGGGTAAGAATTAAAGCATGTGGGGTAGATATCATGTGGGGCAGGACTTTTCATTTTCATTTTTTTTATTATCCTTATCTCACTAATTTTTTTTCTCCTTTCATTTTCTGTTCTTTTGCATTTTTTTTTGATCATTCGCATCATTAAAACGAGGTGTTGATCCACCAAAAATGTGTTTGTTAAAACGTAAATAATCTACATTAATGGACAAAGGGGTTATAATACAACGAGATAAAAAGCTCAGAAGTCCAACCGGGATTAAAGAATACTTAGAGGCAAATGTTGCAGGGGCAAGACGAGGAAATGGTTATTGACCCGGAGAATCCTTTCGAAAATTACGAGAATAAGATGGTGAAACCCTAGCTAAGCTAGAGACCATTATTGATGAATTCCAAAAACAAGTCGACAAACTTCGGATGGAATGATCCAAAGACACTTTCGTTTGGAACGAGCTCGGCATAGAGTGAAGGCCGGAGATGCAGTCATTCGAGACCTTTTTTTGGGGCAAGCAACTCGTCACCCGCACAAGTTTAGCCAAAGGAGCTGGAACGGTTCGACAGGATATTCAACCGGTTAAGAAGCGGAAGACGAATCAACTTGCCAGAGGCTGTGCGGGATCTATACCATCAAAAAGTTTTTTGTCTCTTCAGACGTAACATTTTTGTCCCCAATAAGGATTATTCAGAATAATAGGCACATTTTTCGGATCAATGCCTCGGACATTTCATGCTTCATGCATTTAAACATTTTGCATTTTGTTCATTTCTTTACATTCACATTAACTATCTTCACATGATTCATCAAAAAATGAGAACACTTCGACCTTATGACATATAAGGAGCTTTACCAACAGTTGTTCGACGCACATGTGGTGTCACCATATCCAGAGAAATCCATGAAGCCCCATACCCCAGGTAGTATGATGAGAACGCTCATTGCAGCGGAGTCCCAGGGCGCACTATCGAGAATTACTCCACAATCAAGAGAATCATACAGAAAATACGTAACAAGAATCGGATCGACTTCAACAACTTGGGGGCATCCAAGTGAGGAAGACCATTTCATCATTTGAGACATTTTGTTTGAATTTGTTTTTTTCAATTTTTTTCTCAAGTTTTTATAAGGACTTTTAAATAAATTTATGTTACTTTAAAGATGTTAAGCAATGGATCACATTTGCAAACTTGCAATTCTTTGAATATCATTTGAATTAAGAAACTCTGTGAATGGTTCAAAGTTACGGATCTTTGACAAAGTAACATGTTTTAAAACAAGGACCTTGACCTTACCCAGAATATACACTCAAACACCGTACCATGCTCTTACAATTAACCAATGTAACCTTTTCCTTTCATAAGGTGCGAACAACATGGGGCATCATTTGCATATGACCATTACTATGCTTTTTATTTAGGACGTTCAATGACGATGATGATCTTTACAAATGAAAGAGTCGAGTAGGTGAATCCAGTTTAGGTCAGTTGTTTGAAAATTGAACTCTAAAGATGAGATTCCTTGACTTTCAAAAACACCTAGACTATGACAGGTTCTTCTTGACAATCTTAAGAAATTAAATCCGTAAAAACTGAGCTATTCCGCTAAGGCAATTGGTTATAGAGGAAACTTGAAAGCCCTGGCCTTATGAGTAGATTACGTTCAAACCATGACATTGCTCGGACACTTGGCAATTCGGTGTTTGCTCCACTGCTCTTGTCAGGCCGAAGACTCTGTGATGAGATGAACCCTTCAGTTAACTTGATAAGAGTAATTATAATATTAAGTTGTCCCTCTAAAGCAATTGGTTAAACGCCCCGGCTTTATGGATTCAGCTAGTCAGATAACGACAAATTAAATCAAATTTATCTAAGCAAGAAATTTTCGGTAAAATGGACTAAGGGAGTTAAGGAACACCTGTTATAGTCAACTACACACGAGCACTCAAGAATTTCATTTTTAGACCGATGTTTTTGCACTGCCTTTGTTAGAGGAGCCTACAAAGCTTGAACAAATAGAAAATTTCAGAGGACTGAAATAAAAGGTCTAGTAAGTGATCATGCTAGTTGCGTCATTTTGTCTGCACCCAATTGAAGTGCCAAAGCATGTCAAGATATTTAAAAAAATGACATTTTTTTTCCAAAACCTTAGAAAGGAGGTCAAGCTAAAGCCAACCCATCCATTTGAACATTTGTCAAAGAGCTGTAACTCTGAAAACGTTAAAAGAGCTATTGATTCTTTTTATATTCTTTGAACTCACGTTTATAACTTGATTCAATTGCGAATAATATTTTACAGCATTTTTATCATTTTCTCTCCTGAAACAAGAAAAATGAGAAAAACATTTTCAAACAGAACAATCTCAGATATGAAATGTCTGTAAAGCCCAAGCTCGAGAAGCAAATGGGGCACGATCGATTCCATGGACCAGATTGGCAGACAAAGCACGAAGAGATAACATATAATTCATTCATGTTGCATGCATCTTAGACATACTTAGGTGCATCACATTCCTCATTTTAGCATACATGATTTTTGCAGCTTTTAGAGTCAAGGATACTTGATTCGTAAGCGTCTTTAAAGAACGATGGTGGTTGCTTAGCTCGGCAGCAAGAAGCTATACTTCGACCAACTCGACAGATTGAAAATTTTCTCTCAAACTCACAATTTGCTCGAGAGTAAATTTCAACTTCTCAACGAAGGATATTGGACTCCAGACAACGCAAGTTCAACTTCACGACGAAGGGACCGCTGGTTGTCAACAACAACTTTCCAATTTCAGAGCCAATTTCAACTTCAGAGCGAAGGATATTGGACTCCAGACAACGTAAGTTCAACTTCACGACAAAGGGACCGCTGGTTGTCAACAAACAACTTCTCAATTTCAGAGCCAATTTCAACTTCACAACGGAGGATATTGGACTCCAGACAACGCAAGTTCAACTTCACGACGAAGGGACCGCTGGTTGTCAATAAACATTTCCCAATTTCAGAGCCAATTTCAACTTCACAACGAAGGATATTGGACTCCAGACAACGCAAGTTCAACTTCACGACGAAGGGACCGCTGGTTGTCAACAACTTCCCAATTTCAGAGCCAATTTCAACTTCACAACGAAGGATATTGGACTCCAGACAACGCAAGTTCAACTTCACGACGAAGGGACCGCTGGTTGTCAATAAACATTTCCCAATTTCAGAGCCAATTTCAACTTCACAGCGAAGGATATTGGACTCCAGACAACGTAAGTTCAACTTCACGACGAAGGGACCGCTGGTTGTCAACAAACTTCCCAATTTCAGAGCCAATTTCAACTTCACAGCGAAGGATATTGGACTCCAGACAACGTAAGTTCAACTTCACGACGAAGGGACCGCTGGTTGTCAACAAACTTCCCAATTTCAGAGCCAATTTCAACTTCACAGCGAAGGATATTGGACTCCAGACAACGTATGTTCAACTTCACGATGAAGGGACCGCTGGTTGTCAATAAACAACTTCTCAAATTCAGAGCCAATTTCAACTTCACAACGAAGGATATTGGACTCCAGACAACGCAAGTTCAACTTCACGACGAAGGGACCGCTGGTTGTCAACAACAACTTTCCAATTTCAGAGCCAATTTCAACTTCAGAGCGAAAGATATTGGACTCCAGACAACGCAAGTTCAACTTCACGACGAAGGGACCGCTGGTTGTCAACAACAACTTCCCAATTTCAGAGCCAATTTCAACTTCACAACGAAGGATATTGGACTCTTGACAACGCATGTTTAACTTCACGACGAAGGGACCGCTGGTTGTCAACAAACAACTTCTCAATTTCAGAGCCAATTTCAACTTCACAACGAAGGATATTGGACTCCAGACAACGCAAGTTCAACTTCACGACGAAGGGACCGCTGGTTGTCAATAAACAATTTTCCAATTCTAGAGTCAATTTCAACTTCATGACGAAGGGAATCGTGCTCACCATTGTCTCCCTTGAGACAGTTTCTTTTTGAACCAAATTTTGTCTCTCTTGAGACAGTTTCACTTGAAACGAAGTTTTGTCTCTCTTGAGACAGTTTCTCTTAAAACACCAATCTTTAAATATTTTTCTCTTGAAACAAAATTTTGCCTCTCTGGAGACAGTTTCTCTTGAAACACAAAAATCCTTTGAAGTCGTTTCTCTTGAAACACAAAAAACCTTTGAAATCGTTTCTCTTGAAAAAAACCTTTGAAAATATTTCTCTTGAAACACAAAGACCTTCGAGTTCGACTACGCTCAGCTCCAAGGCACATCATTCATAGCATAACTCAAGGCTAGAAGGGATATCTGCCAACAAAAACCTTCGAGTTCGACCACGCTCAGCTCCAAGGCACATCATTTACAACATAACTCAAGGCTAGAAGGGTTATCTGTCAACTAAAGACCTGACGAGTTCGATTTCATTCAGCTCGATGACAATGATGAACTACTTTCTGGAAGAATTTTCAAGCCGAAATCTTTAAACCGAGAAGAAAACAAAGGCCCAATTCCAGGAAGCTCAATCACATTTGAGAACACCAGACAAAAACCAATTGTCTTTTTTCGTCTTTGCCCAATTCTTGTTAACACAAAAATGTGCAAAGAGGGGCAGCTGTAGACACCCGTTTTTGTCCGGGTCTACAAAAACATTTTATCATATATTTATTTATTATTGTTATTATTATTATTGTTAATAATATTTTTATTTTTTAATTTTGTAGGCCACATGTTCAACCCTCATTTCCAACAAACTACCCACTACCCAAAAATGAGGGAACCTCTATTGCTTTCCCCTTCCATCCACTACTCCCACAACGTCCATAACCACAACTCCACTAACTAGGTAATACACTTGCTCCAGACTGTGCCAATAAAAAGGAGAAGGAAGTTCCACTTCAAAGGGGGTTCATACCAGGTTCATGGAAAGCAAAAAAGAATTGAAGAGAGGACAGAGGGAAACCGATGCTCCAAGGCTTTTGTTGTGTAAAACCCTCTCCAAACTCCATAACCAAATGCATATCGGATCACCCGTATCTTTCTCTACTGCATCACAAAAACCCTAGTGGCTACTTTCATACCCAGAAACTCAAGAAATCAACAAAACACAAGAGGAACCACGGTCGTTTTATAAGCTTTTATTCTGTTTTGTAAAAGCAAACATTAATCACGGTCGATAAACAGTGCCTGCTGGTTGTTGTCTCTAACGCTGCTTTTCTTTGCGAGCGATGCGGGTTTCTTGTTACACAAAGCGGATATATTAGTCTACAACGACGTGCACGTCGGGACGAATATCAACATCCATTGCGAATCAAAGAACGACGACCTCGGCGTCCGTGTCCTACCGTACCACTACCGCTTTGAGTTCAAATTCCACCCACATCTCTGGGGAGTCACCTTGTTTTTCTGCAAAATACAGTGGAATGGAGAATCACACTGGTTCGACATTTATGAGCAAAACAGGGATTCCAGGCTGTGTAATCGTTGCTTGTGGATTATAAAGCACAAAGGTCCCTGCATGCTTAATTATAAAACTCTCAAGTTGTTGATACCTTCTTGAAGCCACTGATAAGTTCATCACCAACCACAACAACTCCAACACCAAACTCTTCTTTGCCGACATCGAGTTCCGCGAATCCCAATCCTCTTTCCACCTCTTCGACATCAGCTCCCTCCTCCACATCCGCCTCGTCGGCCCCAATGCCAAATCTTTGAAGGATGACTCCGAACAGATAAACCAGGGCGATTTCTCTCGATTATCTGAGTCTATGGCCGAGTTCGCCGAGTCAAGAACTGAACTCACCATTTGGCTTTCCGGTACCTTTTTTTTATTTGTTTTTTCAGTGTTTCAGATCGGGGATGCAGCTCGGAGCGAAAGGATTCAACGTGGGTTTTCTATATTCAATCGTGGGATTGTTGCTTGCTTTCGTCACGCATTTGTTTGTTTATATTAAGAACACGAAAGCCAAGCGTGTGGTGATGCTTTTTGCGTTCAGATACAACAAGAAGCTGCCAAGTTTGGTGCATTATCAAAGATAAGAATACATGCATATATGGTGGGGTTCAAAGGTACCTCAAGTATGTGGTGATTGTTATTACTACTGTGAAGGCAAATATTGGTGGTAAAACCACGTTAAATATATTTTAAATGGGACCTATAAGCTAATTGACGTGTGTTTGTGTGTAAATTGGTGTGTTTTGGACTTTCTAAGGGTTAATCTATGCTTTAGTCATGCCATCTTTAAATATCATTCATTTTGGTCATTTTCTTTTATATTTTGTAAATTTTGAAATAATAAAAAATTATATGTATAATATGTTAACTATAATAAATAATTAATAATATTATAATTATAATATATTTTGAAATTTATAAGGTAAAAGCAGATATTAAAGCAATCTCGCGCCTTGCAAACCGTGAGGTACTGGAAACAGAATAAATTCCTCGTGTTTTCAACGTAAATCACATCTTGCGAGATGCGAGATATGTAAAACCTCGTTTCACTGGGTATGAGAATGCCTATAAATATGACCCTAACCATCACCCATTGGTTTCTTATAATCTAAATTGTCCTATTATGGCGACGAGTTTATTAAGACATGATCGAAGTCACGTATTCGATTATTTGAGGCGAAATGGTGAGGTAAATTAATTAATATTATTTTGTATTTTTAGTATTCATTTATTTATTTGTTTAGTTTATTTGTTTTGGTATTTAAATAATTTTTTAAAATTTATTTTGTAGGGATATAAATGTGTATTAGAGTGTCATATAAATCGTGTGACAATGCCTGATGCAGATATTATTGACTATTTACATTTAGCAAGTTTTGGATATATCAATAGTATAACTGGTGACGGTGTGAAGTTGTATCCTCCACTTATAAATGCGTTAGTGGAAAGATGTAGACCGGAGACGCACACGTTTTATTTTCCGTGTGGGGAGACAACTATTACCCTACAAGATATTGCATTTTATATGGGACTGCCTATTGATGGAATAACTATTACTGGTGTTGCTGGCACCCCTAGAAACGTATGTGAGGCATTGCTCGGAATTGTTCCGTTTGATAATGCACGCGATAGTGAAAAAAAAATTGGATGATAATTTCACGCACATACCCTATGATGCGAAACATGTAGTGAATGAGGTAAATATAAATGTTTTTATTTATGAATATTTATTAATGTTGCAATTTATTTATTTATTATTTTGGAAATTAAGTAATTATATTATTTTATTAATTTTTTGTAGCGATTTGCTCATGCGCATATACTACAAGTTAGTGGGGGATTTTAATACCAGACAAATCCCGAAATAAGCTGCATTTTATGTGGTTGAATCATTTGCAAAATTTGAGTGATTCAAGAAATATAAGTTGGGGATCGACAATTTTGACATTTTTTTCCAGGTGCTTTGTAAAGTTGTAAATTCGACGAAAAATGTCATTGGAGGATGTTTATTGTTATTGCAGTCGTGGGCCTGGATCCGAATGCCATTTTTATGTCCGATTGTTAAAACATATGTCCCATATGAATTTTCGTTACTTAAGAGGTAAAAAAATTAATTTTTATCTATTTTTTATAATATTACTAATAAATAATAGTATTATATTGTATTAATGATAGGTAGAATGATGAAACCTCTCACACCCACCTACCAACCACATCAACGAGACTTCAAAATGTTGATAGAAAAGTTTAGACATCAAGTAATAAAATATTTTTTTTGACTTTAATTTAATTTATTTGAGGTTTTTAGCAACAAAGTTATGTAATTTTAATTTTATAGTTCTTGTAAACCCCTTATTGTGATGTTGATATTGTCGACTGTATACCGCATGAGATTCAGGTGACTAATGCGCTCATGTACGTCATGTCAGTCTCGCTGATCTTGTATGAGATAGTCGAGTGACATCCTACCGAGCGCGCCCTTCGACAATTTAACCGTGTCCAATAGGTTCCGCCACATTGGAAATGAATAGGATCTAGATGGAGCTGATGATAAACCTACAATACGGCCAGATTATGCACTACAACGAAAAAAATCAGGTCATCCACGATCAACCCAAATTTTCTGTGACGAGGATTTGTTTGAACATCAAGAAAGAACCAGACAACCGAAAATATGCTCTATATGTATAAATCCCAGACACACAAAGAACAAATGTCCCAATTGCTCATGCCCATGTATCAATTAAATGAGTTTTTTGTAATATTTCTTTTTTATGTAACAACAAATATTACTTAGTTTTCAATTTCTTTTTATTTTTTCACGCACCAAATCATGCATTCCAACATTTTCCAAATCGATTTTTACCCAATTAAAATATCTCGTTTGTGACCAAATTAGCCTCAACATAAATATAAGTTGCAATATTGTACTTCTAAGCATATGAATTCTGAAATCACTCAT
This sequence comes from Hibiscus syriacus, assembly GCF_006381635.1. Lineage (NCBI taxonomy): Eukaryota > Viridiplantae > Streptophyta > Magnoliopsida > Malvales > Malvaceae > Hibiscus > Hibiscus syriacus. Next base: position 642,494 of record NW_024063353.1, on the reverse strand, counting down.
ATTTACAAGCCAGAAATAACACTCGAATATGTCTATCAAACTATTTTTTTATTCCTTCACAAAACCATGATTTCTAACCATTTTTCAACGTCATTTTTACCCCGCTTAAAATGTCTCATATATGATGTTATTATACTAATCTTAAAGATAAATTGCAACACTACGTGTTTATAATTAAAAATTAAAAAATTCAAAATATATTTTTTTCGTTAGTACCTCGCGGTTTGCAAGGAACGAGATTGTTGTTTAAAAAAAATAATATCTACTTTTATCTTATAAATTTTAAAATATATTATAATTATAATATTATTTATTATATTTAATATATTATACATATAATTTTTCATTATTTCAAAATTTACAAAATATATTATAATTATTATTTATAAAATTTTTATTTTAATTACTATATTTAAATTATTTATTATATTTAATAATTGATATTATTAATTAATATTATTATATTTATTTATTATATTTATTTGTTATTAATTTCAATTTGAAAGATCCTAACACGTTGCAAGCTGCGAGGTCTCTCATAAATCTCACGATATTTTGGTTCTCAGGCTACCTCACTCTTCGCAATGCACGATGTTATTTTATCCAATTCTTTTATTGGTTTACCGGAAAAGTCCGCCCACATCGGACGTATCTCGCGTGTTGGAAGTTTCGAGGATTTAACATACTATTTGCAGGTCGCGAAGTGGTCCTATATGGACGATTGGTAGTTATTGTTCCAAATAATTCCTAGAAGACCCAATTTCTTTAAATAATTATTTATCTTTTTAATATAAAATTGACTGATCTATCCCTACTTGTCTCTCTCGTTTTCATTGCCATGTCATAGTCTATATCCATGGTGTTGTACGTATGAGCCAGCAGCACAATGGGTCGGCCATAATTTTGAACAAGCTAGCAAATTTGTCCTTGTTCATAATAATTTAGGGTATTGTGCTCTCCCCTCCCAATTTGTGGAGATTATCGATGGCTGATGAGGAGACCATATTACTCTCTCTTCCTCATCTCCTGTTGGGACCAACTACTCTTTTTTTTAAAAAGGTAGTTGAATCCTACATGATAATTCATATTAATTAACGTCCACTCACTTGTTTAATACATGCATTAATATTAAAGACTTGACGTTTGATAGTGAGCAAACCTTATCTTTTTTATTCTAATTTAAGATCATCTGTATAATGTAGGGACAAGATTAATGACATTATTAGTTGATTAACAGTACATTTAGAATTAATATCGTTTCCAATGATAAAAGATATAAAAATTAGAACATAATTTTTTAGGTAAATATATATAAATGGATTAGATTGTGTTTTGTATGTTAAGAGAAAGTAGATTCAGTGTATGCAAATATGTTGGCAGCAGACCAAATAAGAATAAGGATCCCACTGCACCGACATTAACGTAATTGTTTATAGATTTGTGAGGAGAAAAGTGGAATTCAATTCTTGAGGTTGAAATCCTGGTGAAGTGTTTGGCAGCTGGGAAAATCAATCAGAAACCAGAAGTTTGACGATCAAAATTCAACAAAAATCTCCTATAATTACCTGCAACCACACCCCACATGGAAAAGGAAAAACTCAAGACTCCAGGTTATATATGACCGACCATAGATTCGCCTGTGATACTAAAATATTAAGCAAGGTAAGAGCTCAAAACCCAATTGAGAGATTAAAAAAACCCTTTTTTTACTTGACATCTAAAAGCAAAGCTCTGATTAAATTTAGGGGACCACTTGCTTGGTCTCGTGTTCCTCCCATTTCAGTTCAAGACGTCAACTTTCATTAACCCTTGCTAGTTAACAAATCAGTTTAAGATTTTTAAGCTGTCATTATCGGTTTAAGAGCTCTCTCCCTTCTTTTTATGAGCCACGTTTTAAGATGCCATTTCTACTTCTGCAAGCTGTCTTTTAAATATTATAATAATCCCCGTTTTATGATCTATGAATATTATTTTTTCAAAATTCGTAGTTTTCTCTTTTAATAATATTATTTTTAAGCTTTTGATCTATCTGATCAAATTCTTTATATGAACTGTATTGCCTTTGTAGGCGTGCATGGCCAAATTTCATATACAATTCGTTGGTGTTTAAAGCAAAAGGGTTATTTTCTCTATGGTCAAACTCAAGAGGTTGTGTCCCAGAAGATGATCAAAATGGTTATTATAAATTAATATGGAGTGTTTAGACACCCAAAGCTTAGTTTGGGGGATTAAACTGAGATTAGGGACGGGGTTTACATAAACTAATGTGTCTAACAGGGTTCGGATCGATAAAGTGGTGGCATTGCTAACAGCAGTGACAGCATTAATTCACAATTATAAAATGGCTTTGGTTGCGTTGTACTGAACAAGGAGGTCAGAGTTGCACGTGAAGTTATCGTGATCTGCAAATGGCACCTCTACTAGCTTCAACGTTATCGATTTACTTATTTTCCCTCTCACCCCTTACTATATCATATCTTGTGTATATATTATCATATTACACTAATTAAAACGAAAATTCGGATCACGAAACTCTAATGTATAAGGTTTTGAATGATGAACGAGGAATCCATCAAATGGCTAATGGTTTCCAATGCCCCATCAGCTACAGCTGGAGTTGCCTATTTGCTTACACATGATAAGTTAATAAATTAAGACCGACTTTGCTTAATTAGGAAGAAGCTTGCATGAGAGTTCTTGTAATTTACTAATCATGTACGGATGGGGTTTCTTTTATCTGATCAACGTGCATATTAAGCAATCAAATCTTCAGAATATTATGCGTAGGGCACAGCTAGCTTCATAGCGGTTTCAGTTAATTCAGAACTATACATATATCCTTCCAACTAAATTTATCATTCACAAATGCCCTTACACGTGCATGCAAAAGATTCCTATAGTATTACAGCTAAATTCCTGATCATCAAACATATACAAACTGGGATATATTTGTGTGTGTAGATGTAAAAACTCTATTCCTCTTTGGGGATCCACTTGCTCCACCATAAGCTTTTGCTGCGTCTGCTAAGGTCGTCCATGCTCTCGTTCCATGTTCGAACAATCTTCCTCTGGAGTCTAAGAGTTGAAGCAAGAGCATTTCTCTGTGGACTTGCCACCTTCTTAGGCTGTATATCCTACACAACGAAGAGAACTCCGATGAAGGTTATCCAGTTAATGATGGTTACAAAAAAATGCACTTTTAATTGACTAAGTTTGATACGGACTCTGACATGCTAAAACTGTGCTTCTGTGAAACCACCCTCTTTCTATGTTTCAGATTTCGCCATTAAGTTGATTATCCACTTGGCAGCTTCCCCATATTCTTGTCGTGTAGCCCTGAAGACTTGCAGCTTCAGATTCTGTATGGATAACAAAGCCGTTGGATGATAAACTTGATCTATTATGGGAGTCTAAACCCAAACCCAAACTAAATTGATGTCATCGCTTACATCAATTAGATAAAGATGTCATTGCTTACATCAACTTGATAAAGATGTCATTGCTTACATCAACTTAGTTAGGTGAGAGTTAGATATTTGTAGACTTTAATGGTTTAAATTATTTTATTTGTGTGGTGTAGGATTGTTCTTGAGTAGTATAAATACCCCTTCCCATTTTAGTTTAAGCATCAAGAAAAATTAAGAGCTTCTAAGTGAGTGAAGAATCAAAGTCTTATAAGAGTGAGTTGTAGTTCTTGTTTTTAAGTGAGAGTGCTCTTGTAATATTTGTTTGAGTTTCAATAAAAGTTGTTTGTGTGAGTGTTTTATTTCCAACAAAGTGGTATTAGAGCGAGTTGGAAAGATCGAAGGTCTCGACGAGAGGAATCCGATGCCGTCATAATTTTCTCAATATGAGTTCTGACGCACCACCGGAAGACTGCTGCCAGAAAATTGAGTTGACTCACCGAGTTGAGCCGAGTCAGTCGAGTTGGAGCCCCTTGACCGAGTTGTACAAATCCCTCCCAAGGTTTTTCAGCGTTTCAGATTCATCCGTGCAATTGGATTTTGCAAATTCTCATTATATTGAGAGATATGGAAAATGGTATGGCACTATTCCAAGTTCCGACACTCAACAACAACAACTACGACAATTGGAGTATCAAAATGAAGACACTTCTTGGATCACAAGATGTGTGGGATATCATAGAGAAAGGCTATAACGAGCATATTGATGATGATGCTTTGCCTACTCTTACACCAGATCAAAAGACAACTTTGAAGGATTCAAGAAAGAGAGACAAGAAGACTCTCTACCTCATCTATCAAACACTAGATGATGATCGTTTTGAAAAGATTTCGAGTGCAAGCTCTAGCAAGGAAGCGTGGGAGAAGCTGCAAACGTCTTACAAAGGATCCGAGCAAGTGAAGAAGGTTTGTCTCCAAACATTAAGAGGTGAGTTCGAATCTTTACACATGAAAGCCTTCGAGTCTATTTTAGATTATTTATCAAGAGTAATAGTTGTTTCTAATCAATTGAAAAAAATTGTGAAAAGTTAGAAGATGTGATGATAATAGAGAAGATACTCCGTTTGTTGGATCCCAAATTTGAGCACATAGTCGTGACGATTGAAGAAACTAAAGACTTGGAAGAAATGACGATCGAGCAACTCCAAGGATCATTGCAAGCATACGAAGAGAAGCATAAGAAGAAGCATGAGTTTACTGAGAAACTCCTCAAGCTGCAACTCAAGGATATCCATGAAAGTCAACGCAATGATAGAAACCAACGTGGCCAAGGAAGAGGCGAAGGCCATGGACGATGTGGAAGTCGAGGTCGTGTACGAGGTTGGAATTACATTAACAACAATTCCAACAACAACTATGAGAAAGGAGAAAGCTCAACATAAGGCCGTGGAAGAATTAATCCGAACTCAAAGTATGACAAATCTCAAGTTCGATGTTATAATTGTCAGAAGTTTGGGCATTATGCTTCAGAATGTAGATCTCCCAACAACAAAATTAAGTAGAATGCCAACTATGTGGAGGAAAAGACAGATGACAAAGAAACTCTTCTTCTAGCACGAAAGGAAACGGATGGTGGCCAAGCAAATTCCTTGTATCTTGAAAGTGGTGCAAGTAATCACATGTGTGGAAGGAAATACACGATCGTGGAGCTAGACGAGTCAGTAAGCAGAAATGTTTCATTTGGAGATGATTCCACAATAACAGTGAAAGGGAGAGGTAACATTCTTATCCGTTTGAAAGATGGGAGACATCAATTTATTTCAAATGTCTACTATGTGCCCAATATGAAAAGTAACATCTTAAGTTTAGGGCAACTGGTAGAGAAAGATTATGATATTCATATGAATAATTATAATCTTTCTATAAAAGATGATAAGAATAACTTCATTGCTAAAGTACCGATGTCAAAGAATAGAATGTTCTTGATCAACATACAAAATGATGTTGCAAAGTGCCTGAATGCTTGCTACAAAGATGCATCATGGCTTTGGCATCTTGGATTTGGGCATCTCAATTTTGGAGCTCTAGAGCTGCTATCTAAGAAGGAGATGGTAAAGGGACTACCTCGCATCAACCATCCTGACTAGCTTTGTGAAGGGTGTCTAATCGGGAAACAATTCAGGAAAAACTTTCCAAAGGAGTTAGAGACAAGAGCTAATAAGCCACTTGAGCTCATCCATACTGATGTGTGTGGACCGATCAAGCCAAGATCTCTTGGTAACAATAACTATTTTCTTCTCTTCATTGATGATTTTTCAAGAAAAACCTGGGTATATTTCTTGAAACAGAAGTCAGAAGTTTTCGAAGTCTTCAAGAAGTTCAAAGTAGCAGTGGAGAGAGAAAGTGATAGAAAGATCAAAGCCACGAGATCCGACCGAGGAGGAGAATTTACTTCCAAGGAGTTTCAAGAGTTTTTTGAAGCATATGGAATTCGTCGACCAATGACAGTTCCTAGATCCCCTCAGCAAAATGGTGTAGCAGAAAGAAAGAACAGAACAATCCTCAACTTGGCACGAAACATACTCAAAAGCAAGAAACTACCCAAGGAATTTTGAGCAGAAGCAATAGCGTGTGCAGTCTACTTGACAAACCGATCTCAAACAAGAAGTGTATGGGGAAAGACACCACAAGAGGCATGGAGTGGAAGAAAGCATGACATTTCCCACTTGAGAACCTTTGGAAGTATAGCTCATGTTCACGTACCAGACAAAAGAAGAACGAAGCTTGATGATAAAAGCGAGAGTTTTATCTTTATCGGCTATGACGCAAATTCGAAAGGCTACAAGCTGTACAATCCAGACAATAAGAAGATTGTGATCAGTCGAGATGTGGTTTTTAACGAAGAAGGAGAATGAGATTTTAACTCTCATACATATGACTTAAATTTCTTTCCTCGGTTTGAAGAAGATGAGCAGACAATGAGGGAACAACTAGGTGAACCTCAACAAGAGCTTGAAACTCCACCCACTTCACCAACATCTTCGTCATCGTCAAGTGGAAGTCAAAGTGAAAGAGTTGTGCAACGTACAAGAAGCCTTAGAGATCTCTATGATGTAACTGAACGACAAGATAATCTTACATTATTTTGTCTGTTTGCCGATTGTGAACCAGTGAGCTTTCAAGAAGCGGTACAAGAAAAGAAATGGAGAGATGTGATGGACGAAGAAATCAAGGCCATCGAGAAGAATGACACGTGGGAACTTACCTCACTTTCCAAGAGACATAAGGCGATAGGTGTCAAATGGGTGTACAAAACAAAGCAAAACGCCAAAGGAGAGATTGAAAGGCACAAGGCGAGGCTAGTTGTTAAAGGCTATAGTAAAAAGGTTGGAATTGACTATGAAGAGGTATTTGTTCCTGTTGCTCGATTGGAGACTATCAGACTAATCATTTCTTTGGCAGCTCAAAACAAGTGGAAGATACAACAAATGGATGTAAAGTCTGTCTTTCTAAATGGAGTCCTTGAAGAGGAAGTCTACATTCAACAACCATCAGGCTACGAAGTCAAAGGGCACGAAAACAAGGTGTTGAAGTTGAATAAGGCTCTTTACGGGCTAAAACAAGCACCAAGGGCATGGAATAGCCGAATCGACAAGTACTTCCAAGAGAATGGATTCAACAAGTGTCCCTACGAGCACGTTCTATATATCAAGATCAAATATAGAGATATTTTGATCGTGTGCCTCTATGTGGATGATTTGATCTTAACCGGAAGCAACCCAAGCATGTTTAATGAATTCAAGGATGTGATGATGAAAGAATTTGAGATGACAGATATGGGGCTCATGGTGTACTACCTTGGCATTGAAGTTAAGCAACAAAAGGACGAAATTTTCATTTCACAGGAAAACTATGCAAAGGAGATCATGGAGAAGTTCAAAATGGAGAACTGTAAGCCAATAAGCACACCGACAAAATACGGGATCAAGATGTCCAAACATGAAGAAGGCGAAAGTATAGATCCAACATTCTTCAAAAGTTTGGTGGGAAGTTTACACTATCTAGCTTGCATGAGGCCTGATATTCTTCACGCAGTTGGATTGGTTATTCATTATATATAATCTCCAACAACCACCCATTTTAAAGCCGCAAAGAGAATTATTCGCTATCTGAAAGGTACAATTGACTTTGGCTTGTTCTATTCAGTTTCTAATGATTACAAGCTTGTTGGATATAGCGATAGTGATTGGGGTGGAGACATAGATAATCGAATGAGCACTACTGGATTCGTATTTTTCATGGGAGATATTGTTTTCACATGAATGTCAAAGAAATAACCGATTGTCACATTGTCCGCTTGTGAAGCGGAATATGTTGCTGCTACCTCATGCGTTTGTCATGCAATTTGGCTTAGAAATCTATTGAAGGAGATAGGTTTGATACAAGAAGAGCCTACCAAGGTTTGTGTCGACAACAAGTTAGCCATTGCCTTAGCAAAGAATCCAATATTCCATGATCGAAGCAAGCACATCGATATTCGCTACCACTATATAAGGGAGTGTGTTGCAAGAAACGATGTGGAAGTTGAATACGTGAAGTCACAAGATCAAGTTGCCGATATTTTTACCAAGCCACTGACGAGCGAAGACTTAATAAGATTAAGGAACTTACTAGGAATCACAAGATCAAGTTTAAGGGGGTGTTGGATCATAAACTTGATCCATTATGGGAGCCTAAACCCAAACCCAAACTAAATTGATGTCATTGCTTACATCAATTAGATGAAGATGTCATTGCTTACATCAATTTAGTTAGGTGAGAGTTAGGTGGTTGTAGACTTTAATGGTTTAAATTATTTTATTTGTGTGGTGTAGGATTGTTCTTGAGTAGTATAAATACCCCTCCCCATTTTAGTTTAAACATCAAGAAAAATTAAGAGCTTCTAAGCGAGTGAAGAAGCAAAGTCTTATAAGAGTGAGTTGTAGTTATTGTTTTTGAGTGAGAGTGCTCTTGTAATATTTGTTTGAGTTTCAATAAAAGTTGTTTGTGTGAGTGTTTTATTTCTAACAAAAGCTAGTAGTCATTCTCTGTCGAAGTAAGGGTGAGCCAATGCTGCTTTTGCACTAATTCTTTGCCTTTCTTTGTAGGGAACCATCGATGTCAGAAGTTCCCAACCTACCCCATTATCTAAATCCAACAACTCAAAGCAGTGGCGGATCTAGAAATTTAAAAATGGAGGTCCAAAATTTTAATTTTCTTTTCTTAAAAATAATGGGGTATGTAAAAATTATAATTTTTTTCTTTTTTCCTTAACATATTAAGCTAAATTTAACTAATTTTCTAAAATAATGGGGATGCACTTGGCCCTATGGGAGCTTAGTACATCCGCCACTGACTCAAAGCCCTTTCGGAGGTCGGGGCTCGCATGAGGCTCGACGGTTTTCCTCCATGCAACCAAGTCATAATCACACACACGGATATATCAAAATAAAATATATATTTTCTGTTTCTATTAAAACTAATAAAAAACCCTCAAATGTGCTTCAAGACCCCATAGTAACAACAAAGAATGTGCTAAACTATTTGCAGGAGTTGAAAATACGGTGGTTAAGAAATTGCAGCCTTCCTGAACAAATTTAGGAAGAAGAAAAGTCTCTTATTTCTTTGAATAGGAGTACACCCTTTTTAACATAGCAGAAAAAAATAAAAAAGGAAATAATCTCTAATATTTACAAGGAAATAATCTCTAATAATAAGCTTATCCCTAAACATCAGTAATTAGATCATGACTAATATTTACAAGGAAATTCCTATAACTAAGGTAGAGAATCTCCTTAATTTAAGGATTTCCAACACTCCTCCTCAAGCTGGAGTGTAGTGTCAATCGAACCTAGTTTGTCCATAATTTCTTCGAACCTTTTTCTGCTCAAGCTCTTGGTTAACACATCTGCTACTTGTTGTCGACTAGGTTGATATGAAACACAAACTTTCCCTTTGTTAATTTTCTCTGTAATGAAGTGACGATCGATTTCCACATGCTTGGTTCGGTCATGGTGTACAGGGTTATGAGCTATATTAACTGTTGTCTGGTTGTCACAATTAAGTATTATAGGTGTTGTATATAGGGCTGTAAATGAGACGAGACAAATCGCGAGTTACTCGAGATCGACTCGATCAAGGCTCGATAAATACTCGGATCGAATGGACTCGACTCGAGTTCTTAACGAGCCGAAACGAGCTACTCGATATTCGACTCGAAAAGCTCGTGAGCAGCTCGAAAAAATGTTATATTATAATTTTAGATTTTTTAAAATTACAATTTTAAAAATATATTAAAATTCTATAATACAACTACCCTCAAATATTAATTTTTTTTAATTAACCAGCCCAAGTCCAATTGGTACATTGTATATTACTAAAAGAAAAATAAATGTACATTTAATTAAGCACATGTTAGATTACATTTACATGTGTTTGGTTGATTTTTTTTCTTTTTTTTTTAATTTTTTACTGCACAAGTACTTGACAACGTATAAAAATAAAATAAAAAATAAGAAAAAACAATAAAACAATAGAAAAATTGAAAATGGTTAATTTTTTTGAATAAATATTCTTATATTTATTTTTTAATTAATAAAAAAATTATTTATCTAATGACAAATATTTAATATATTTCCAATGACAAATATTTAATATCAAGATACTATATTGTACTTACCTCATAAATCGGTACCAAGTCGATTAATTAATGTATTTGTAATTAACCTTAAATCCTAAATCCTAAATCCTAAATCCTAAACCCTAGACCGTAAATTATAAACCCTAAACTCAAAACCTTAAACCTTAAACCTTAAATTCTAAACCCTAAGCCCTAAATCCAATTATATAATAGGGGTTAAATTATTCACATGAAGGTAACATACAAATTATGCAAAATGATGTTATGTGACTCCTAAATAAATCATTCGCATACTTATACATAAACATATCAACATACAAAATAAATATAAATTGACTATCGACACGAATTTTAAGATGTTAAACCAAAAAATAAAGAATGTATGCAGGATTTAGAATTGAATTACAAGCAAATGGCTATAAATAAGGAGCAAAGGATATATTTCAGCCAAAATTGATGATTATTAAAACTAATAAAACAGGGTGTTCTTACAATGACAAAATCACAAATTAGCATACTCAAGTTGAAAAAAAAGTGTGTTTTGCTGAATCCAACCAGTTTTACCTAAAAACATAAAAAGACCTTACAATTTGAGAAATCAAGATTTAATAAGCTCATAATATGAAATTCTGTGATAAACCCTTACACACAGAGTAAACTTCGTGTATAGAGAGTGCAATTAGAATAAGCAACCATTATAGAAAGAGTTTTCATTTCTGGTCATCATACATTTAAAACAACGTTATCCACCCATAACTGATAGAAGAACATACATGCACATAACTAAAATTTCATGGAGCAGAGACGAACCCCAAGATCTTGTAAGGTTTGCTCAAACCGCTTGACAGCCCGAAGGCCAGCATATGAGCTTGCAGCTTGGACCATTTGCTCTAGTGCATAAGTTCTCAATATACCCTAAGCTAAAAATTATATCAAATTCAAAGAACTCTACACGAGCAAAAAGAACCAGTAACATTTTAGAAAATCAAAACAAACCTTCTTCCATACAAAAAATTCCAAGAAGTAATCTCCTTAGGTACTAATCAGACCATAAAAATATTGGAAGTAAAAAGAAATGAAATATCGAAAGTGAGAACATATAGTATAAGTCAAATTAAAAGTTTTACTGATAACAGAAGCTATTTCTCATTCTGAAATTTTTTTTAGTCTTTGATGGAGAAAGAGAAGAGAAAACAGAAGACTACATGCTGCACATACCATATGCAAGGAACCAAGAGTAGAGGAATTATCAACAATTACTGAGGTTGAAGGTGCAGAAGGAACTTGAACATTGGATAGAGATATAGTATCTCCAGGATCGATAGCCCTCTCAGCACTTTCATGATCTGAGGTAATGGGTAAATCAGGTTCTTCAGCAGCCACAATAGCAACTTGTTCAGATGATACATACCCATGCAGCCATACGTGACTCAGCTATTATTTTTGCTTCTGCAAGAACCTGCATAATAAAACTATAGACCAGTGAAGAACTCTAGATGTTCTTCCAACAAGCCTATACGCAAATAACATAAGGGAAAATCTCATAATAAACAGCAGTAAAATGTTCCAAATAAAAAAAATATGCACCTCAGCGTCTTTCTGCTCCTGGTGTTTTTGATATCCCACATCGGTGGTTATTGGGGGAATAAGGGGTAAAGTGAGTGTATAAAAGGGGATGGGTTTCAGTAAATAAATATTAACATGTTTTCGTTTGAATTGAGCTCAAAATCGAGTTTCAATCGAGCTCAAAATCAAGCTTCAATCGAGCTTGAGTCTCGAGCTCAAAATCGAGCTCGAGTCTTGAGCTCAAAATCGAGCTCCAATCGAGCTCCTGAATGTTTTTTGAGTTCGAGCCTTTTCGAGTTGAGTCGAGTTTCAATATTATATTTCGAGTTCGAGTCGAGCTTGAAAATTTTAGGCTTGCGAGTTTTCGAGTCGAGTTGAGCTTACATTTAAAGTTTTCGACTTCGAGTCGAGCTTGGCAATACTCGAGCTCGACTCGGCTCGTTTATACCCCTAGTTGTATAGGATAATTTTAGTTCTCCCATTAGCCGTTGTAGCCACATTCCTTCACATATACCTTGGGACAGAGCTCGATACTCAGCTTCAGCACTGCTGCGTGCCACAATCAACTGCTTTTTACTCCTCCATGTCACGAGATTACCCCAAACATAGCTACAATAACCACTTGTGGAGCGCATGTCATTAATAGCACCTGCCCAGTCTGCATCAGTGTAGAGTTCTATGCTTCGATTTACATTTTTCTTGAAATGCAACCCCTTACCCGGAGTTCCTTTTAAATATCTCAATATCCTGTAGGCATCTTCCAAATGTTTCTCTCTAGGAGCATGCATAAATTGACTAATAACACTTACTCCAAACGCCATGTCTGGACGAGTATGAGAAAGATAGATAAGTTTTCCCACTAACCTTTGATATCTCCCCCTGTCTACCTCTTCTCCATCCTTATCAGTTCCTAATTTAAGGTTGGGTTCCATGGGAGTCTCAGCTAGTTTGCAACCTAACAGTCCGACTTCAGAAAGTAGATCAAGAACATACTTCATTTGAGAGATTGAAATACCTGCCTTTGACCTTGCTATCTCCATTCCAAGAAAATATCTAAGATTCCCCAAGTCTTTAAGTTGAAACTCAAGACTTAAGAATTCTTTTAGTCTTTCAATTTCAATAGAGTCATCTCCTGTCAATATTATGTAATCAACGTATACAATAAGAATACAACACTTCCCATTAGCCGAGTGTTTGTAAAATAAGGTGTGATCAGCTTGACCTTGAATATATTGTCTACTCGTCATGGCTTTGGCAAAACGATTAAACCAAGCCCTGGGGAATTGCTTTAGTCCATACAAAGACTTCTTTAACTTGCATACTAGGCCCTTGCTTCCATTTGGTTGACTTAAGAGCCTCTTCTATGTTCTTTGGAGTTTCTACAGAGTCAATATTAGAAATAAAGGCATTGTAGGATTTAGACAAGTTCCCATATGAGACTTCTTCCTTAGGACAGTCCTCGGGTAAAGATGTCATTGACACTGTTGTTTCAGTTTCTGGCAGCTGATGTTTCCGAGAATATACACGAAGCTGCTGAGTTTTTTCTTGTTGTTTTTCATAAGAAAAGGGTTGTTTTTCTTCATTTGTATGATTAATCGCCCTTGTTTCTTGTTGCTGCACAGTGGAGTCGAGTAAAACAAATCAAGAATAACAATGGTTGTAGGACTTTCAGCAATGGATGTAGGATTTTCAGTAGTGGTGGTAGGATTGATAGAGTCTTGAGGTATAATGAGAAGGTTGTTCAATGTCTCATCTTCACTAAATATCTCCCCCTGAAGATGAGAGGCTGAAAAATATGGCTCATTTTCGAAGAAAGTAACATCAAGGGACACAAACATCTGGTATAGGGTTGGAGAATAACACTTGTACCCCTTTTGTGTAGGTGAGTATCCAAGAAAGACACAAGTGTGAGCTCTAGGATCAAGTTTAGATCGGTTAGGTTGATGATTGTGGACAAAAGCTTTGCAACCGAAAGTTTTGGTTGGGAGATTAGGAACACGAAACAAGGGAAATATTTTTTGAAGAGTATGTAAAGGTGTTTGAAAGTTTAATACCTTTGATAGGAGTCGGTTTATAAGATAACAAGCAGTGAGAACAACTTCTCCCCATAAATACTTCGGTACACCCATAGTAAACATAAGAGCACGAGCCACGGCTAAAATGAGTCTGTTTTTCCTCTCGAAAATCCTGTTTTGTCGAGTGGTGTTAGAACAAGAACTCTGATGTATGATTCCTTGCTCAGAAAGATAAGGGCTTAGGATAGAATTGAAGTACTCTCTCCCATTATCAGTTCTAAGGGTATAAATTTTGGATTTGAACTGAGTTTGAATCATTGAATGAAAACTTTGGAAGATTCTAGAGACTTCAGTGTTTTCTTTGAGAAGATAGATCCAACAAACTCTAGTGTGGTCATCAATGAATGTTATGAATCACCTAGCCCCTGTGACATTTTTTACTCGACTGGCTCCCCATAGATCACTGTGGATTAAAGAGAAAGGTTGAGATTGAACATAAGGTTTCAAAGGATAAGGGACACGAGTATGTTTAGACAGTTGGCAAACTTCACAATTCAAGGAACTTATTTTCTTATTTAGAAATAGTAGAGGAAACAGTTTTTTCAAGTACGTAAAATTAGGGTGTTCTAGTCTAAGGTGTCATAGCATGATAGATTCTTCTTTCGACGTAGATAATGTCATCCCTTCTTGTGAACTATTTTTATTCCAAATATATAAGCCATCATCAACTTTAGCAGTGCCAATCATCTTCCCCGATTCCTGTTCCTGAACCACACAACCGAAAGCAGAAAATTCAACAAGTACTTTCTCATCCTTGGTAAGCTTGCTAATTGAGAGTAAATTACAAGAAAGATTTGGAACATATAAAACTTTAACAATGGAAAAATTTTCAGTGAGTCTGATCGTTCCAATTCCAGCCACCGGGGAGTAAGATCCATCAGCTATGCGAATCCGAGAATGATCATGACAATGTAAATATGTGTGAAACAAACTTATATTACCTGTCATATGGTTGGATGCACCCGAATCTAGTATCCAGATTGGTTCATATGTAGTATTTAAGGCAGTACCTTGAATAACTAGTGATCCAATGGTTGTAGGAGTCCCGAGGAGTTTATGAAGAGCCTCAAGTTGAGTTTTGGTGAGCCGAACATCCTGGGCATCTTCTTCAGTAGTAGATATCATTGCTGCCTTGTTTTCTTTCTGATTTTTTTCAGGATAACCATGGAGTTTAAAGCATTTCTCCTTGGTAGTCCAACTCGGTTACAGTTGCTACACCATGGCCTATTTGAACTGGAATTAGATAGGGTTTCATTGATTTCACCCATGAGAGAAGAAAAAAAGAAAAAAAATGTTTAGAAAGAGAGATGAGAGACAAATGAGTAGGATTGAATGAATCTTATGGCTCTGATACCATTAACAAATTTAAGAAGAAAAGTCTCTTATTTCTTCGAATAGGAATACACCCTTTTTAACATAGCAGAAAAAATAAAAAAAGAAATAATCTCTAATATTTACAAGGAAATAATCTCTAATAATTAGTCTATCCCTAAAAATAAAAAATTAGATCATGACTAATATTTACAATGAAATTCCTAGAACTAAGGTAGAGAATCTCCTTAATTTAAGGATTTTCAACACTTCCAAATAGGAATTGGCCAATCCATGAGTATACCACAAAGTTACAAAGGTTGTAACTGTAAACCAACCCCCTAAAGCGAAATAGGCACAAGAAAACTACAATAGGCCGGACCAACCTACAAAAACGATACAGTCCCTACATAACCAGTCATCCATAATATCAAATAAATCATTTTCATCTTTGGTAAATTTACTAAGGGCTATAGTCATAGTAATCCTCCTATTCAACTACTCTTTACCCCTAGATATCCAGTCAACTGCTGCGCCTCAACGTATTTCGGGGAGAACCAGCTAGCTCTGGGTTCGAGTGGTATTTCACCCATAACCACAACTCATCCACTGTCTGTTGAATTGAATCAATGCACTATTTGTCCTTAACGATGGAAACGCCTGTTAGAAGAAAGCAGTTTGGATGATATTAACCTCTATATCGGCTTTCAGCATCCGTTTAGCATTAACATTAAAAGGTCTTCAAGAAAAAAATAGAATAGTAAAGATGACTTGAGCATTATCCTACACTCACCATTTGAAGGAAAATGAGACCAGCACTATAGATATCAAATCGATCGGGCAGATTCATCTGTTAGCAAATAACAACAAAATTCTGTGTCGATGAAAGCAAAAGTTAATAACAAACTTGGGAGAATCTACCAGGGTACAAACCTGCCATAGAACAGGGGAAAGTGCAGTTGCCACTGGTGCAGAGGGTGCATAAGGAGTTTGTGTACTCATGATATATTGCTCTGGCGCAACATATCTAAGAAATTTGTTGCAGTTCACTCATTTCAAATGCAAAAACATAAAAAAAAACCCTTTTCCCCACCACCCTAATTACACCTACTCTGCCCTTAATTTCTGCTTCTTTGTTTGATCAACCATTGCTTTAGAACCAAGTAATATGGATAATTATTACTGAGAAAGTGTTACCGAGAGAAATGTCATCAGGAAGATCGTCTCCTCACTCTGTTTTCTTTTTTGAGTTTGGATTTTCGAGAAAGTCTTTCTTTCGGCGTAGATCTGATCGCCGTTATTTACCGTTTTTGCCGTCGGCCGTCGTCAGTTCATCGTATGACCTTCGGGCTCATCTTTCACTTGCGATATTTTCCTTTTCTTTCCTGGCGTTCAGTCTTGCTGCCATTCCCCGTGAGTCTGCCTTTGACTGGTTCGACTTATCAGAACAAGCCAAGGTTCTGCTAAGCGATTCCCCCGACCAGTATCTGATTTTCACGATCCCGTTTAAGTCTGAGGGTATGGTAGAAGGAAGTTTACGTTGTTCCTCCTTTTCGAAGGCTCAGGACCTTCCTGTCCGACTCTCTTTATCTCTACCATTCTCTTCTTCGCCGGCCAGTCAAACATTCTTCATCGCCGGGCGCGCGACAGGGATTTTACGTTAAGTCACTGAGTTTTCCTCTAATGTTGGGTGAAGGAATCCTCCCGTGTAACCAGAAGAGACCTCCGGTCATAGCTCCTCCGTCCTCTGCAGCCTCGCCTTCTTCGCCTACTCATCATTCTCATCATGACAAGGTTCGTACCATCTTCATTTCGGGTCTGCCTACAGATGTCAAAGAGAGAGAGCTGCAAAACTTGCTGAGATGGCTTCCAGATTTTGAAGCCTTGCAAGTGAGCTTCAAGGGAAAAGAGTCCAAGGGTTTCGCTCTATTCTCTACTGCAAAATTTGCTGTTGCTGCCAAAGATACCCTTCAGGAGATGGTTTTTGATGCCAAGTTGAAGTCTCTTTTGCACATTGAGATGGCAAAGAAAAATCTGGTTGTTAAAAAAGGAATGGGTACTGATTCTGTTGCAGTGGACATTTATAGTTGTCATCCTGTTCCTCCGGTTTTGGCTGTGCCAAATCCAGCTCCTGGAGCGTCTCCAAGTATTCATGTGCATGATAAATCTGGGTGTTATGTTGAAAAGTCTACCGCAGTTGATGTCCAAGATGGATCCGGGGAGTCCACCACAAAGGGTTGCATCAATCACAAGTCTGGATGCTTCACGTTATTTATTGATAATTTACAAGAGAAGATCCATTGGAAGAGGTTTGGATCTTTATTTTGCTCTCATGGTCGGGTACTTGATGCTTTTATTCCAAATAAAAGGAATTTAAAAGGAGTTCGTTTTGGTTTTATTCGCTTCGCATCATTCGAAGAAGCAAGGAGAACGATCTCTAAAATGAATGGCTCTCGTATCGACGACAGCAAAATTGGTGTTTCTTTCGCTAAATTCAAACCTCGTCATTCATATTGGAGAAAGTCATCGACAAGTATTCTTCGCAAGTCTGGGATGGAAGATGTTTCGAGTAAGAATCATTATAAAGTTGAAGGTGTTATAGATGAAGAAAAACTCCAGGTGTTGAGCAATTGTCTAGTGGGGTGGTGCAAGGACTTTGTTAAAATTGGTCATCTCGCTAGACAAATGCAATCGAAGGGTCTCACTGGCTTCACATTAATGAGAGCTGCTGGTAATGCAATTTTAATGATTTTCGAAGACAATGCTTCATTGAGAAGTGTAAAGAACGACAAATCAAAGATTCTCGCAGAGTGGTTCTCCATAGTCGAAGCTTGGTCAGAGAGTTTGGTAATGGAGTATCGTCGAGTATGGCTAGTTTGCGAGGGTGTTCCTTTTCACGCATGGAATTGGAATACTTTCAAGAACATTGCTGATAAGTGGGGTCTTTTATTGGCTATCGACGAAAGTTGTCAATCTCCATCATCCTTTGATCGGGCTAAAATTCAAGTCCTAACAAAGGCTGATGCGAGAATTGATTCGATGGTTGAATTGAAGGTTGGTGACAATTTCTTCAAGGTCATGGTGCATGAGATAAAACCTTCATTCAAACCAAACTCTTGGGCTCCTGAAGAATACAAGTCTCATTAGATCTCGTCTCTTTATTTGTGGTTTTATTTTAGTCTATATGGTTGTAGGTGTTGCTTTCATTTTGTATTATGTTCTGTCGCGTTGTTTTATTACTACTGTTGGTGGTGTAATTAGTAGTAAGGTGATTTGACTGTGGCTTTGGATGAGGTTTTATGAGGTTAAGGTTTTTGTTGTAATGGTGTATATCACCATGAGAGGATATTCCGTGGTGTCTTTTGTATCGGGTATTATATTAATAAAATCCGAGGCACTCTTTTATTCCTTCCAATGTTCGTTAACATACTTTTAGTATGTGAACGAATACGAAGGGAGTTTTTAATGAGACTTTCAACTTCTATAAAAAAAAATCAGGAGCTTGGTAAGTTAATAAATTGGCCATCAAACACGCAGCCTTACCTTTGATAGGCTTCTTATTAGCCAATGAAGCTTTATAGACGACGCCAAAAGCACCCTCGCCCAGCTTCTTTCCCAGAACAAAATCATCCTGCGTAGCCATAAAATAAATCCCCCATTGAAAAATTTGAACCCAACATTCGATATGAAATTCACTCATAACTCACCTTCTTGAAAGTCGGTCTAAACAGCCTCTCAAGAAAAGCAAGAACAAACATGTCGAAAAACCCAGGAGCCACACCGGGAGTCGCCCAGAGATAAGACAGCACCCAAAGCCAACATAGCACCAGGCACGGTTAGGGTCAACCCGTCGGGCTTAGGCAAAGTGCTTCTGTAAATAATGTCACCGCACTCCTGACAGTGCATGGCAAACCCACCCCGACTCCCACAAAGAGCTCACGAACCGCATCGATCAGTTCAGCTTTCAAAGACAAAACTCCAGTCGTTCTAGGAATCGAGAGGTTGGGTTTCGAGGAGAGCTTGATTCTGAACTTCTTGCCGAGAAAAGGAGATGGGGATGGGAGTTTTATAAGCTTCTGGGAGCTGCAAGGGTTGTTGATAAGGCCGATGGCAGCTCCACCGTATGCAAGGGTGGCCATGCCTCTAGAGAAATGGTAGGCAAAGCTGGGATGCTTGCTGAAAGAGTAGAAACAGACACCGAAGCTAGCAGGAATCGGCTTCAAATTTGGACCACTAGTTCACTTTGTATTTTAGTCTATGATATTTCTTTTTCCATTTTAGGGCTTGTTCTTACTTACAGGGACAGTTATTTCAGGTAATTTTTGTGGCAAGGAGAGCCACCACATATTATTCGCAATGTTATTAAATTTAATTATTAATATTTAATTTATTAATCGATTAATTTAAATTAGATATTTTAAATCATTTTTCAATTCAATTTATTCTATTTGATTAAATGAGACATTTACATTTTTATTAACAAAACATTTACATTCGATTACTAATTTTTCAGTAAAAATATTTGTTTTAAAAAAATTTCTTGATTAAATGGATAGTTAATTTACCTAAAGTAAATAATATTAAATTGAAAAAAATATAAATATTAATAGTTAAATTTATTGTTATGATATTATTTTATTACTAAGGATATTATCCACTGCTGATGGGCTGCGACAAGGGATTTTCTAACCCATCGGGCCCTATCACTTATGAACCGAAGTCATGGGCCAAAATAAAAGTTCAGATGTTTTATAATATATATATATATATATATATATATATCCAAATCACAATGGACCTCAATTACCAGAAGCACAAGGTTTTTTTTGGCCCAATAGGATAACCAATGTAATTAATTAGTCCAATAAGACATATAGAAGTTTATTTAGGGATCTACGACATTTGTTACAGGGATTTCGAACTCATCACGTCGATGTAACGAGTTTCAATAAAAATATTTTTTATTTAAACTTTTTACCTTGATGTGATAAAATTTAATAAAAAATTATATTTTATTAGAACTTGTCACCTCGACATGACGAATTTTAAGTAACTGTAGAAAATATCGTAAATCCCAAAATAAATATCTCTTTGTCTTATTTTCTCAAATAATTTATCCGTTTGTCCTATTAGGCAAAAAAAAAAAACCAAAGCACATGTACCTAGACATATGTGCCTCATTCTCTACTTCATCCAAGGCAAATTTAAGGATGGATAGACGTACATGGTGCAAATGAGATATCACAAAAAATAAATTATGTATAATTTAGAGATCATAATCCTAATAAATAATCTAACATATTATCTTTAATTTTTAATACGCTCGTCATCAATTAGAAACCAGTTATTTGTGTATCTACGCGTACGTGACTCCTACTTTATTTATTTACTGAAATGCAATAATCGAATCACTTTAATACGAATAAATTCATTTATGGTATATGTCATGTCCATATAATTGAACAATACTATCCAGATTATTTCACGGATGGGAAGACATAGTTTTGATTTTGATAGTTGTCCACTAACCACCATGGGGGGACCATGGATGCAATCATAGAGTTAACACCATGGGAAGCTAATCAATTGCTCCATAACAGACTTCTCCCCAAGCATTTGGCTTCTTTTCAACAATTAATCGAACCAAAAGGGGTCTTGGAGAAAGTCCCCCTCTCTGTTAAAATGCAATGTATCTCTCTCTCTCTCTCTCTCTCTCTCTCTCTCTCTCTCTTTGTGATTGATTAACAGATGGATAAGATAAGCGATGTACCCATATCCCATTCTGTGACATGTTAAATGATGGCACTAATGTGTACCAATAGGTCCCAGGTTTTGACATGGCTGCTTCATCAACTTTGAGCTGATTTCTCATGCCCTTTCGCCATTGGAAAGACGTGTTAATTACTGGGTACAACTCAGTTTAATGAGGTCCAGGGTTTAAAGAAATCCAATGGCAGATAAGAGAGGATATGTGATTTTGATTCTCAGCCGAAAATGTCAAAAAACAAAAAAAAAAACAAAACAAAAGAAAGCAATGACTTTGAATTTCGTTTGAATATTATTACCATTATTATTGTTGTTATATGTAATGGTCCTATCTATGAGCCAACATGGTCGTCGTTTATTGACTTAGCCCCCTCAAAGTTTACTTTAGTATTGTGAAATTATTTTTCTTTTATTTATTTCGATTTAATGTTTCGTTTACAAAATAATAATTGAGGTGGACTTTTCTCAAAGTATTTATAGAGTTTATGTCCTTTTGCAATAACCCTAATGCTCTCAAACCAAGGAAACCCTAGCACGCCGTTTGGGCAATTTATACCGGAAAACCATGGCGGAGGCCACTGGAAGAGGCCCCGGTCATCCCTGTTTCACTTGCGAGGGATGTGCGGCCTCCCCCTCGCCTTTAGACGTGGATCGATCTCTGAAAAAGGGTTGTAATGAGGAGGAAATTGGTAGGTCTGATGGTGTTTCATACATGGATGCAGATGGCACCCAGGTTGAAGAAGTGACAAACCATGAACTGTCTCATGATGCCAATCAAACCGTGGAGCTCCCGTCACAAACCAGCAGAATGGCGTGAAGAAGGTTTCCTATACTGGTATGGTGGTCGGGGGTCAGAAAATCAAAGAAGGTGCAGGCATGGCTTTTAACGATGATGATGTGATTGTGCTTCAAGAAGATGTCATCTTGGATAGGAATGGTGTGATTCCTTCGATCCAATTATCGAATTGGGTTCATGACCAAATTGACAAAATTATGCGTAATGCAATCATTGTTCGGCTTTTGGGGCGGTCGATTGGGTATAAAACGTTGTATACTCGCATCTTGGCTTTATGAAAACCAGTAGGGAAAATTCAATTTATTGATCTTGACAATAATTACCCTCTAGTTCGCTTCTGGGATGAATAGGATTATACGAAAGTGTTGTCCGCGAATTGTGACTACTAAATATTGTCGTGAAAATATGTGCAAGTATACACAATCGAACAAGTAATACAATAATAAGTGAGTATCATTTCCACAAGGATTGGAGGAAATTTATAAGTTCAATCAATGCAATTTACTATTTCACCTAAGTATAGTTAGTAATGTTATTTACAAATGAGAAAGTTGTGACAAGATGAAATGGATGTTGGTGGGAATGGAAGGATGATGTAATGAAATATGGTAGCAAATGGAAATGTCTTGGCAAAATCAAATTGAGTTTACTGCAATCAAATGGAAATGCAAAGGCAAAACAAAATGTAAATACTGGACTTGAATAAAATGACTTGACAATCCTCACACAACAAGATACTATGAGAATGAATGATAAGAGTCACATAGGAAACTTAAGTTTACTTCTTAGGATGGTCTTACTTCTATGCCTTATATGCCCGACAGAGTTTACTAATGGTGCCCTACGCTATCTCTAGTCAAGGGACTCGACAGGTTCAAGATGTCATGGCAAAACCTATTGGTGTTAGCAAGTGCAGGGATCCTATTGGTTCAGATAACAGGATATGTCACGGTAATACCTTTTAGTGGCAGCACTAACATCTAATCTCTCGATCGAGCACTACTCCCTTTAGTCGATTGAAATCCTATCATTTTGTCTAAGGTTGGATTAGGCGTAGTTACTACCTAGAACCCTTTACTTATGTGAATCCTCTCTAGTTTCTCTCGAACACTAAGGACATGTTACTTAGTCATTCTCTCGATCACTAAGCAATCACCTAAGGAATGACTACTCTCATAGCTCCTACAACCTTAAGGCATTAAACATCATAAACAAAACAAATAACAACATACAAAAACAATCATTCCATTAAAGTAAAACTTAAATAACCATAAGGAACTCCACCAAATAAGACTAGTTCATGTTGGCGTTCGAATATGCCAAGCAACAAGGCATGAAATTAATTTGTTTCATATAACCTAAATAAGAAAAAATCAAAGGGGATGAGGAAAAGCCTTCGGCGTGCACTACCGGAGCTCCCCTCGGCCACCACGAATTACCCCAGCTTACTAGCTCCTTTTGGACGCCTAGCTCGCCACTCCCTCTAGCTTGTTAATGGAGGAATGCCACAACAAAGACGATTGATGGAAAAAAGAGAGACATTTTTCTCTCTGAAAATAAGCTTAAGTCAGGGTGTGTAAAAGTCTCTTTCTCTTGGTAGCTTCATCTCTTATTTATAAGGGGAGAATAAACCTAGGAATTAGTGTTAAAATTCTTAGGATACCTCGATCAGGCTCCTTTCACGTTAGGGGTAAGGCAGATGCATCATTGGTCCCCTCTAGGGCAGTTGGGCATGGTCTCAATAGAATCAGACGACCCATGTGGCAGATGTCTCCTCTCGGGTGACTGGTGGTTGAGGGCATGTAAAGACAATGACAGATGGCTCATAAAAATATCATATTTCATCTTTTCTGCTTTTAAAATGACGTCCGATTTGGCATTTGCATTCTGCTCAACAGTCTCATCATGTCACGGCAATTCCTTTTTTGCTTTTCCTTGCTCCCAATTCCTGCACATTATCAAACAAAACACCTTCCACATAACGCAACACCGTTTACAAAATAAAATGTCGCGACAAAATATATTTCCACCACATGCAACTATATGCTCTTAAATGCATTTATATGATCATATATGAGCTCTTAGACAGTCAATAACTTAAGTGAAAAGGCTCTAAATATGACCTTTTCGCGGAGTTATCAAGTGTTAACTGAAGGACCATGGATAATTTATGGGTGCTACCTAACGATTCAACCTTGGAGTAGAACTTTCTCTACAGCTGAAAAACATTAGTCTCATGTGATAGTTTGGATTCGACTTCCCAGATTACCGTACCGGTATTACACTAAGGTTCTCTTTCGGTATATAGCATCTTTCATTGGAAGAGTTGTTCGGATATATTATAATATTGACATTGGTGGAATGGGGAAATTCGCCCGACTAACAGTGATGATACTATGGATGTCAACGTATGCAGTGAACCGATGTTTGAAATATTGGAAGAGAATATGTTTGGGCCATGGATGGTGGTTGTGAATAAGAGGCAAAGAAACATGGCAATAAATAGAAAATGAGGTAACTGCCCGCGTTTTATGAGTACTAAATATGGACGCGAAGTATGTGCAAGTATACACAATGGAACAAGCAATACAGTAGTGAATGACTATCATGTCTACAAGGATTTGAGGAAATTTATAAGTTTAATCGCAACAAAGAACTACTTTATCTAAGTATAGTTAGTGTGATGGTATATACCAAGGAGAATGTTGAGGCAAAAGGAAATATACGTTGGTGGGGACAGAATGATTGTTTGATGTGGAGATGTTGTGGCAAAATAGATTGTGTTTAGTGCAATCAAATAAAAATTAAAAGGAAAAACAAAATGAAAACATTGTACTTGAATAAAATGACTTGATAATACTCACACAACAAACTACTATGGAAATGAATGATAGGATTCACTTAGGAAACTTAAGCCTATTTTCTCATTATGGTCTTACTTCTATGTCTTACTTGCCTGACATAGTTTGTTATCTATAGTCAAGAGACTCGACAGATTGAGGATGCAATGGAAATACCTCTCGGCGTTAGCATGTGTAGGGATCCTATTGGTTTAGCTCAATAGAATATGTCACGGTAATACCACTCAGCGTCAGCAAGGTTGGATTATGTCTAATTACTATTTAGAACCCCTTACTTATGTGGATCCTCCCTATTTTCTCTCGAATAGTAAAGATATGCTACTTAGTCATTCTCTCGAACACTAAGCATTCTCCTAAGGAATGTCTACTCTTATAGCTCCTACAACCTTAAGGCATTAAGCATCATAAACAAAACAAATAACGTCAAAAATAACCATTCATTAAAATAAAACTTAAGTATCCATAATGAACTCCCACTAAATAAAGCTAGTTCATGGTGGGGTTAGAATATTCCATGAAATAAAACATGAAAATTATGTGTTCCATACAACCCAACTAAGATAAATGAAAGAAAACAACAAAGGGATAGAAGAAAAGCCTTCGACGCGTACTGCAGGAGCTCCCCTTGGCCACCACGAACTGCCTTAGCTTGTTAGATCTTCTCAGATGTCTAGTTTGCCACTCCCTCTAACTTGCTAATGGAGGAATGCCACGACAAAAACGAATGACGAAAAAAGGAGGAACATTTTTCTTTCAACCACCTCTTCACTCTTTTCTCTAAAATCAAGTCTCTTTAATATGGTGGCTTCAACTCTTATTTATAGTGGGGAATAAACCTAGGGATTTTTGTTAAAATTCCTAGGATGCCCTGAGCTGGTTTCCTTCATGGGAAGGGTACTGTAGAGATGGCAATGGTCCCCTCCTGGGCATCAAGTAGTGGTCCATCCTGGAAGACTTGCAGGTGGGCGTACGTGTCGACAGGATCAGCTGACCCAGATGGAAGATGTTTCCTCCTAGGTGTCTGACAGCTGAAGGCACGTGAAAACAGGAACAACTAGCTCTTGAAAATATTTTCTTTTTTCTTTTTTGTTTCTGAAATGTCGTACGAGTTGGCATCTGCATTCTGCTCAAAATTCCCAGCATGGCACAACAATTTTCCTCGCTTATCCTAGCTCCCAAATCCTACACATCATCAGACAAAACACCTTCCCCATAACACAACATCGATTACAATTAAAATGCTACAACAAAATATATTTCCATCACGTGCAATTATATTCTCCTAAATGCACCTATATGATCCTATATGAGCTCTTAGACAGTCAATAACTTAAGTGAAAAGAACCTAAATATGGTCTTTTTATGGAGTTATCACACCCTCAAACTTAAGTTATTGTTTGTCCTCAAGCAATGGATAGTAGTAAGCAAAATAAAAATACCATGACAAATTCAGGTTAAAGATAATCATATGGGATAGAATTTCAACCCTCAGAACTGTTGACTTCTACATGCTAGACTAATTTGAGAAATCAAGTACTATCCTTTAGGGCAAGATCCTTTGTTTGTGTGCGTGATTGTATCAAGTCCATGCTTAACAAATCTAGAAAATTTTTAAGCAAGCTCTCTTATTTTGCCATGATATTTACAGGTTTACTCCCACACTATTTTCTTCTTCTTCTTCTTTTACACTGCTACGAGGGGAGTCAGACCATCACACCTACCATCCCACACTCTAAGTGATAGGGAGCATACCTTCCACCCCCGAGATAGTTATGTAGAGTTATCCTGTGACTTCTTTCATTCACTCATATGTCATGGCTGCCATTTATTTAAATCCAGTATCTAGGCAATGCCATGGAATATCAGAGTGTCCTTTTACAGTTATACCGAAGCATTTATTCGTAATTTCATTTTTTTCATCATTTTTCATCATTTTTCATTTTTTTCATTTTCATGAACTTGCGGGGTTTTCATCATTCAAGGACATTGTCAAAATTTTATACCAAGACATGCAAGAGTTCTCTTATAAAAAAATTATAAGTTCCTTAAGCATGGAAAACATACAATCGGTTATCGAAAAGTTACAAATGTCATGGTCATTCTATTAATATTTTCATGCAATGACTTGGGAACCCTACCTCCCCCAAACTTGAGAGAAGCATTATCCTCAATGCTAAAAAACTAAATTAAACTAGACTACATACTATGCTATGTTATGCAATACAAGGTACTTTGACTATTTATAGTGGTAGTGTTATGGTTGCCGTGCGACTATGCGACGTGGGCTCTTGCACAATGATATGGTGTTGGAGTGTTCAAAATCTATTGGTGGTGCAGTAGGGGGTCCTAAGGCCTTCTGGGATCAGGGTGAATTGAGGTTCCTCACATTAAGACACATTTTTCAAACAACGTCGACTCATGTGCAAAGAGAATTGCTACGACATTTCCGATTATACTGTATAGTGTGGTTTCGTGGGCTACGGTGGTGCTGTTAGGGATAGTAGTTGGGGATCAATCTCTTGTCGCTCGATTGCGGGCACTATGTGGATTGGGTTAACATATTTTGGCTCATCCTCATTATCTGGCTATTGAGCATTCGTTGATGTCATAACATTCATAGATGTTCGTAAAAGTGCATCAGGGAAGACTGGAAGATCAAAAGCGACATGAAAAATGAGCTCCATGAAGGTTGTTGTCACATCCTTATCCCGTCGCTTGATATAGGCAAAGAAAGTCATCAGATTGCTGGTCAGATTCGCCACTAAGTCATGGGTCTGCTTGGCTAGAAGTGTTGCAATTTGTTGTGGCATTTGTGTAGATGGATGGAATCATCAATAATGTATCGTTTGTGCCAACACCAATTGAGTCTTCTTTCTAAATGAGTGCAACTACCGTAGGGACTTTACCATTGTCCACATGTTTGAGAGTTTATTCTTTTCGAAACATCTTAAATTGTTATGGCAGTTTTTTTGCGTTCGATCAGAGCACCATTGTAAACCAAAATGCCCCACACATATAACAGTTATACCATCAAAATATTTTTCCCTGGCATTTCGTGTCTTTCACTTCTGAATTGTAGGACCTTAGCAGTAGTCATCTCTCATTCAAAGTGCTCTATGCATGAAGCTGAATGGTAGTGGAATGAGATATTTTTTCGCTATTTACTATGGTAACTTTTAATCATTTGGGCAGCAAATTCTTTGAAGAGGTAGGGGTCATCCTAATGATAGTAGCCACCATCGTGTATGACCTTGTTCTTTAACTGGCTAATATAGTAAGGAAGCAAAATAACACTAACAAGAAAATCAACAATGTCAGCATACCTTAAAATTACCGTGGAAAATAATAATTTCTCATTAGGGAATTTTTCCTTAATCTCCATTTCATTCTTTAATTTTTTTTCCAGAATTTTTAACCTAGACAGATGGGCAGTTTCTTGAGGTTTAGGATGAGTAAATTCAATGAAATCCAAAGGTTCAAATTTTGTACCCGGTCTAACAGTAAGATACACTATCTCATCTGTAACATCCCAAAATACGAGTTAGTGATTAAATTGTAAAACTTCAGAATTTGGTGATTAAAGTAGAATAATTTGTTAATTTAATGATTTATGTGGAAGGATTGTTAGTAATTATTAAAGGAACTAAAGGGAAAAATGGTCATTTAACCATTAAATGAATTAAAATGTGATATGTTGGGGATATATACGTGGGTAAAAGGATAAGAAGAAAAAAGAAATATCCAGAGAATTCTTCTTCTTCCTTCATACGAGATAGCCATAACAAAGGTAAGGGTTTTCTGATTTGTTGGTTATTTTTTGAAT
Organism: Hibiscus syriacus; assembly: GCF_006381635.1. NCBI lineage: Eukaryota > Viridiplantae > Streptophyta > Magnoliopsida > Malvales > Malvaceae > Hibiscus > Hibiscus syriacus. The sequence goes on along the minus strand of NW_024063353.1, from coordinate 614,213 downwards.
TAAATGTTAGGTTTTGATCATTAGAAGATAACTAAGCTTAAGGAAAGCTTAAGTTGTCTTATAATCAAAAGATGAAGAAGTTATAAGAGATTAAAGAAAATGGGTTTTTTTATGAAATTATGGAAAAGAGTTGATAAGTTGAATTTGAAGTTAAATTTGACTTGTCATCATGATAATTAAGGAATATGAAGTATTAGAATTGTATTTAGAACATATTGAAATTTGAGCATGATTCTTGAATTATATATGAATGATAGGATTTTGAGGTTAAAGATGATTTTAATGGATATAAGTTGTTGGTTTAAGTAATGATAGTTTGATTTAATGATATGATAGGGGTTTAAAATAGAAGAATTGATGATTTTTGGGCTTAAAATACAATTTATGGGAAGAGGGAACCGATACCCTATGAAGGGGTATCGATACCCCCTCTTGAACGAAAAATTCCAATATGTTCAGGGGGTAGCGATTCCCCCTGGGGGGGTATCTATTCCCCCTTAAATGAAAAATAGAATTCGGTTCTTTAATTTGGTTTAAGTTGTTAACATCAAGTTTAAGGTTTAGGCTTCTGATAGTTGTTTTGAAATGTTATATTTATGTAGATATTGAGTCTAAACAAGTTCCAGAATAATCAAAAGATTAGGATCGAATCAAAGCAAACAAAGCTAAGGTGAGTGTAATTTTAATTGTACTTATATTATTGAACGAACATTGGCTTGCGATGAGCTAGTGATGGAGTTACTATGGTAAGAAGTGACTCCTAAAATGTTATTTGATTTGTGATTCTTATATGTGCATGAGTACATGAAATGGGTATAGGTTATTAATATATGTTATATGATATACATAGACATAAGAGCATAAAACATAAGATATATGATATGATAGACATGATTATATGCATATGTGATATATGCTATGAGACATGACCAATGTGAAATGAGATAAGCTATGTGATATGATATGAAATACATGGTTACACATATATGTGGTATGTAACATAAAAGAAAGAACAAGTGATGAGAAATGTATTCATCGTAAATGCCCATAGTATCTGATACGAGAGCTATATGTATAGTTGGCATGCCAAGAGTCGAGGGTATTGTAGTCCTTCGGGACGTAGTTCTTTGGGACGTAATGGTCCTACGGGACATATATAGCAGTCCTTCGGGACGAATATTGAACAAATGTTCGGTGCCCATGAGGGAATTTATACGAGCTGTGGTGATAGTATTAGTGCACAACCTCAATGTACTCACATACCTTTGTTCTTAACAACAATATACATGGGCAATTGAAATATAAATTAAAGTGAAAGTGATGCAAAAAGGTAAGTTTCATGTGTGCATGACTTGGTTATATATGTCATATGAAATATATACATGCATATTGAAATATCATGATCAAATGGTAAGAATGCATATTAATGAATCTACTGTTACATGTTTATTTATTGCCTCACTAAGTCTATGAATTAGCGTGTAAGTGATTTACACGTAGGTACCAAGAAATGAGAAGAGCAAGAATAGAAGTAGCAAGGACAATATTATTACTAGAAAATCAGATCAGAAGTAATAGACAAAGTAGGTATTTTGTTATGTATAGAGTGTTGGCATGTAATAAGTCGTTAATTATGAGCACTCTGATCGAGCTTGTATTTTGTGGTCTCTTTTATGTAAATTAACATATTTTGTTTTAAACAAAGTTTTAAATTCTCGGGGTTTTTCTTTGAGAGTCAAAGTTTGAAAAGTCAAAGTGATACCTCAGACTCGTATTCAAGTTGGGTACGGGTTGGGGTGTTACAGTTAATGGTATCAGAGCCAGGTTTAATCGATTCTCGGCATAAACCGGAGTCTAGAGTGTTTTATAAGGTATACATGTCAAAAAATAGTGAAAACTTCTGATCTGATGGAATAGTAAGTATAATGTTATGCTAATAGAACTATATGATTGTATTTTTAAAGATGTCCGGACAAGGTAGTTCTAGAAATGAAGCGGGAGATGATATACCCGCTGAAAGCAGTAATTCACCTACTCTGGCCAGGCAGAGTGAAGAACAGACACCCTCTGGAGTGCCTGTGAATGATCAAGATATATTCTTTAGAACTTTAGACGCGGTATTGACGCATTTCCAACCTCCTGTTACTTCAACTCCGAAAATGAATGTTGCGAAAGAGTTGAAGGGATTAGGAGCTTCGGAGTTTAGAGGGGAAGCCGATGAGGGTCATGTTACTGTGGACCTTTGGCTTAATGATGTGAAAGTTATGATTACGGAACTTCATTGTTCTGATGCTGAGAAGCTGGATGGAGTAATTTCCTTGTTGAGAGAACAAGCAAGGATATGGTGGACCAATGTTACATTGAGGATGACTAGTGATCAAGTAAATTGGTCATTGTTTTTAGAAGAATTCAAACATAAGTACATCGGAGATCAATTTATTCGTCAGATGAAGTAAGAGTTCATGAATCTGAAGTAATAGAATCACACTGTATATGAGTACGAGTGTGAATTTAATAAATTGAGCCGTTTTATTGCCGAGCTTGTTCCTACTGAGAGGGATGCTTGTGAGTGGTTCGTAGAGGGATTACGTCCTCGGTTGAAGGAAATGCTCATTGTATTAAATTTATCATCATTTCAAGAGGTAGTCAACCGTGCCAAAGCATTGGAAAGAGCTCAAAATGAGAGGTTTGAAAATTCATGAGAGCAGATAGTCAAAAGAATGGGTGCTTCTTTGAGTTCTGTACCATTAAAAAGGGGCAGAGATGTTGGTTCTCGATCCCAAGTTAGATCAGAATAAGTGGTATCCTCCGCTAGAGGATCAAATCCGATGAGAAGTCGACAAACTCAATCAGTGAGATCTAGAGCTGGAAGATTTAATCAAAGTCAAGACAGACAATGCCCACATTGTGGAAAGAATCATCCCAGGATATGCAAAATGATTTCTGGAGCTTGCTTTAGATGTGGGGAGACCGGACATTTTATTCGGGATTGTCCTAGGGTAGTCGATGAATCTACACAACCAGAGAGGTCTATTTCTACAGGCCAAAGGGGAAGAGGTAGAGGCAGAGGAAGAAGTCAGTCAGAGTCATCTGCTCAACAATAGATACGTTTCACTGCTCGAGTGTATAATCTCAGGACCAATGAAGATCGAGATGATCCGGAGATTATAACAGGTACCTTTCTGCTATTTGATAAACATGTTATGGTATTGATTGATACGGAGTCTACATATTCATACATTACTAGTAAGTTAGTGAGAGAATTGAACATTCAATTAGAAGCTACTAACAAAGAGGTGATAGTGACGAATCTGTTAGGGCACAGTGCTCGGGTAAATATGGTGAGTCGAGGGTGTCCCATACGAATTCAGGGAATTAAATTCCCTGCTAATTTGATGGAATTACCTTTCGAAGATTTCGAAGTGATACTGGGAATGGATTGGTTATATCATTATTATCCTAATGTCGACTGTAGACTGAAAAGAGTAACGTTGAGAAGTCCGGAAGAGTTAGAAGTCGTGGTGTTTAGTGAAGGGTGGAATCCTTTGGCAAGTGTAATCTCAGTGATAACGGCAAAGAAGTTACTGTTACAAGGATATCAAGGGTTCATTGCTAGTGTGTTGGATGTAAGAGCCAAAGACAAAGAGATTGAAGAAATTCCTATCGTGAGAGAGTTCTCTGATGTATTTCCTGCAGAATTGTCAGGTTTACCTCCGGACAGAGATGTAGAATTTCAGATTGAGATAATGCCGGGAACAGCGCCCATTGCAATGGCACCATACAGAATGGCTCCAAAAGACTTCCAAGAATTAAGATTCAATTACAGGAATTACTGGACAAAGGTTTTATTATACCAAATGTATCACCTTGGGGTGCTCCAGTTTTTTTTGTTAAGATGAAAGATGGATCAATGCGACTCTGTATCGACTATAGGCAGCTCAATAAAGTGACTATCAAGAATAAATATCCACTTCCTCGAATCGATGACTTATTTGATCAATTAAAGGGAGTTTCAGTGTTCTCAAAAATTGATCTACGTTCGGGTTATCATCAATTAAAGATTCAAGAGAAAGATGTTCCAAAGATGGTGTTTAGAACAAGATATGGTCACTATGAGTTTATCGTAATGTCGTTTGGAGTTACGAATGCACCAGCTACTTTCATGGATCTTATGAACAAAATATTCTAACCCTATTTGGATCAGTTCATGGTGGTTTTCATTGATGATATTTTAATATATTCAAAGTCAGAGGAAGAGCATAGTTCTCATTTGAGGATTATCTTGCAGAATTTACGAGACAAGAAGCTTTATGCTAAATTCTCTAAATGTGAATTATGGTTGAATGAAATGACATTTCTTGGACATGTAATTTCTGCAGAAGGAATTCGAGTGGATCCTCAAAAGATTAAAGCTATTCTGGAGTGGGAAGTTCCAAAGAATGTGTCAGAAGTTCGAAGTTTTCTGGGTTAGCTGGTTATTATCGAAGGTTCGTTAAAAACTTTTCAATAATAGCATTACCCCTAACTAAACTGTTGAGAAAGGAAGTAAATTTTACTTGGACTCAAGAATGCCAAGAGAGTTTTGAAAAGTTAAAGAAGATTTTGACAGAAGCTCCAGTGTTAGTCCAACATGAGTCTGGCAAGGACTTTGTAGTGTATAGTGATGCATCTCATAATGGCTTGGGATATGTATTAATGCAAGAAAGGAAGGTGGTGGCCTATGCTTCGAGACAATTAAAACCACATGAGAAGAATTATCCGACACACGATCTGGAGATGGCTGCAGTAGTGTTCGCTTTAAAGATCTAGCGTCATTACTTGTATGGTGAAAAATGCTACTTGTATACGGATCAAAAAAGTTTAAAGTACTTGATGACTCAAAAAGAGTTAAATTTAAGACAGAGAAGATGATTGGAATTTCTCAAGGATTATGATGTTGTGATTGATTTCCATCCCGGAAAGGCAAATATGGCAGCGGATGCCTTAAGCCGAAAGATGCAGTCTTACGAGCTATGGATGCTAAACTATCATTAGGCGGAGATGGTGCAATTTGTACGGAATTGACTATCAAACCATCATGGTTAGATCGAATTAAAGAATTGCAAACTAAAGATGAAAAGTATTCAAAGAAGTTGCAGCAAATAAAGAATGGAGAGTGTACATATTATGAAATGAAAACTGATGGGAACCTATATTATCAAGGGAGGCTAGTGATTCCAGATGTTAATGAATTAAAGAATGATTTATTAATGGAAGCTCATTGTAGTCCATTAACGATGCATCCAAGAGGAAACAAATGTATATGGACCTCAAGAGTCGATATTAGTGGCTGGGAATGAAGAAAGACATTACAGAATTCGTATCTAAGTATTTGACTTGTCAGTAAGTTAAGGCTGAGCATCAGGTTCCGTCGGGACTATTACAATCAATTTCAATCCCTCAATGGAAATGGGAGAATGTAACGATGGATTTTATGATGGGGTTGCCTTTAACTCCAAACAAAAGAGATTCAATATGGGTGATTGTAGACAGGTTAACTTAGTCAGCTCATTTCATTCCGATATGAGCTAATTTCTCTATGGATAAATATGTTGAGTTGTATATTAGAGAGATTATACGGTTACATGGTGTACATGTTTCCATAGTTTCTGATCGGGATCCTAGATTCACATCACGATTTTGGAAGTTTTTACATGGAGCATTGGGCACACAACTGAACTTTAGCACAGCGTTTCATCCTCAGACAGATGGTCAGTCTGAATGAACTATTCAAATTCTAGAGGATATGTTAAGAGCTTGTGTTATCGAATTTAAAGGATTGTGGGAAAAATATTTGCCACTTGCTGAATTTGTGTACAACAATAGTTATCAGTCAAGCATCAAAATGGCTCCCTATGAAGTTTTATATGGGAGAAGATGTCGTACACCCTTGAATTGGTATGAACTTAAGGATCGAGAATTTATTGGTCCTGAGTTGATTCAGAAAAATGGAAGAGAAAGTTCAAGTAATTCAGAATAATCTGAAAGCTTCATCTGATATATAGAAAGCATATGCTGATTTAAAAAGGAAAGAAATTGAGTTTCAAATCGGAGATAAAGTGTTCTTGAAAGTGTCTCCGTGGAAGAAAGTATTGAGATTTGGACATAAAGGAAAATTGAGTCCTCGGTTTATTGGACCATATGAAATCGTTAAGAGAGTGGGATCAGTGGCATATCAATTAGCTTTGCCACTTGATATGGAGAAAATTCACAATGTTTTCCATGTTTCAATGCTTCGTAAGTATCGATCTGATCCCTCCCATATTATATCACCAGAAGAAATAGAAGTGCAATCGGATTTGACATATAAGGAAGAACCGGTCTGAATTTTAGCCCATGAAGTTAAACAATTAAGGAACAAGACTATTCCATTAGTCAAAGTGTTGTGGAAAAATCACAAGGTGAAAGAAGTGACGTGGGAACATGAAGATTCAATATCCTCATCTCTTTGTACAATGAAAATTCAAGGACGAATTTTCTTAAGGGGGAGAGATTTGTAACATCCCAAAATATGGGTTAGTGATTAAATTGTAAAACTTCAAAATTTGGTGATTAAAGTAGAATAATTGGATAATTCAATGATTTATATGGAAGGATTGTTAGTAATTATTAAAGGAACTAAAGGGCAAAATGGTCATTTAACCATTAAATGAATTAAAATGTGATATGTTGGGGATATATACGTGGGTAAAAAGATAAGAAGAAAGAAGAAATATCCAGAGAATTCTTCTTCTTCCTTCATACGAGATAGCCATAGCAAAGGTAAGGGCTTTCTGATTTTGTTGGTTATTTGTTGAATTAAAGGTTAGGTTTTGATCATTAGAAGATAACTAAGCTTAAGGAAAGCTTAAGTTGACTTATAATCAAAAGATGAAGAAGTTATAAGAGATTAAAGAAAATGGGTTATGGAAAAGAGTTGATAAGTTGAATTTGAAGTTAAATTTGACTTGTTATCATGATAATTAAGGAATATGAAGTATTAGAATTGTATTTAGAACATATTGAAATTTGAGTATGATTCTTGAATTATATATGAATGATAGAATTTTGAGGTTAAAGATGATTTTAATGGATATAAGTTGTTGGTTTAAGTAATGATAGTTTGATTTAATGATATGATAGGGGTTTAAAATAGAAGAATTGAATGAAGAATTGATGATTTTCGGGCTTAAAATACAATTTCTGGGCAGAGGGAACCGATACCCTATGAAGGGGTATCAATACCCCCTCTTGAACGAAATATTCCAGTATGTTCAGGGGGTATCGATTCCCCCTGGGGGGTATCGATTCCCCCTAAATGAAAAATAGAATTTGGTTCTTTAATTTGGTTTAAGTTGTTAACATCAAGTTTAAGGTTTAGGCTTCTGATAGTTGTTTTGAAATGTTATATTTATGTAGATATTGAGTCTAAACAAGTTCCGAAATAATCAAAAGATTAGGATCGAATCAAAGCAAACAAGGCTAAGGTGAGTGCAATTTTAATTGTACTTATATTATTGAACGAACATTGGCTTGCGATGAGCTAGTGATGGAGTTACTATGGTAAGAAGTGACTCCTAAAATGTTATTTGATTTGTGATTCTTATATGTGCATGAATACATGAAATGGGTATAGGTTATTATATATGTTATATGATATGCATAGACATAAGAGCATAAAACATAAGATATATGATATATGATATACATGATTATATTCATATGTGATATATTCTATGAGACATGACCAATGTGAAATGAGATAAGCTATGTGATATGATATGAAATACATGGTTACACATACATGTGGTATGTGACAGAAAAGAAAGAACAAGTGATGAGAAATGTATTCATCGTAAATGCCCATAGTATATGATACGAGAGCTATAGGTATAGTTGGCATGCCAAGAGTCGAGGGTATTGTAGTCCTTCGGGACGTAGTGGTCCTACGGGACATATATAGAAGTCCTTTGGGATGAATATTGAACAAATTTTTGGTGCCCATGAGGGAATTTATACGAGATGTGGTGACAGATTAGTGCACAAACTCAATGTACTCACATACCTTTGTTCTCAACAACAATATACATAGGCAATTGAAATATAAATTTATACTTGGTTATATATATGTCATATGAAATATATACATGCATATTGAAATATCATGATCAAATGGTAAGAATGCATATTCATGAATCTATTGTTACATGTTTATTTATTGCCTCACTAAGTCTATGACTTAGCGTGTAAGTGATTTACACGTAGGTACCAAGAAACGAGAAGAGCAAGAATAGAAGTAGCAAGGACAATATTATTACAAGAAGATCAGATCAGAAGTAATCGACAAAGTAGGTATTTTGTTATGTATAGAGTGTTGGCATGTAATAAGTCATTAATTATGAGCACTCTGATCGAGTTTGTATTTTGTGGTTTCTTTTATGTAAATTAACATATTTTGTTTTAAACAAAGTTTTAAATTACCGGGGTTTTTCTTTAAGAGTCAAAGTTTGAAAAGTCAAAGTGACCCATCGGACTCGTATTCGAGTTGGGTACGGGTTGGGGTGTTACATCATCTCCTTTGGAATATCCTCGAGCTCCTCTACATCTTCTTCATCGAGCTTCAAATGATTATCAGTGCATAAAAATTTGTTGCGACAAAATTCTACAGCTTTCCTTTGGTAATCAACTCCTTATGATAAGGGCTTTTCTTTTGTCATGGAAAATTTTTTCTTTTCTTCATTGGTTGCACTCTTCGAACCCTCATCCTTTTTTTCCATCGAATGTGATTCTTCTTGCATATTCGGATCTTCGTACCACAATACTCCATGTCTTGAGCCTTAGTGACTTCAATATCACTAGGTAGACTGCCCTGTGGGAAGGAATATAATGTCATGGCAATTTGGCCAACTTGACCCTCGAAGACCCTAAAAGATGAGTCATGGCTTTAAAGCAAACCTCCTTTATTTTTTATGGAGGTAGCATGGTCCTCGTGATTGCTACAAAATTTTGAATTGTGGCCTCCAAAGAGCTTGTGTTGGATGAAGATGATACTCCTTGGTTAGAATTATGACATGACATATTCGTTGTAAACCTTGGGAGTCATTGAAATTTTGTTGCCTAGCGGGCTGACTAGCGTTACTTGTTTCTTGATTTCCCCAAGATAAGTTTGGATGCTTATATCATCCAAGATTATAGGGTTTAGAATAGGGGTTGTTATTACCTGGACTGTAGTTCCCTACATAGTTGATGCACTCATGATTGGTCGAACATTCGCTCTCATGCTGATTGTCATGGCATAATAGACATGCTGAGTTGGTTGCCTTCACTTCTTTCACCTCACTTGATCGTTGCAAATTCCTCAACACATTAGTGATGGTAGAAAGTTGGGCGGACACAAGATTCGTAGTATCCCACTCGAATGTCCTAGGCATTTTTCACCCGACTTTAAACCATGAAGATGAAAACTGATAATTATTGTTGGCAATCCTATCCAGGATGTCAAATGCCTCTTCATGTGATTTATCGAGGAATTTCCCATTTTCTGAGGCATCTAGCATCATCCTCGTGGGTGCATTGACTCCATTGTAGAACATTACAAGTTGAGTCCAGTTGTGTAATCCATGATTGGTGCACTTGCGAAGTAAACTTTTGTATCAGTCCCAACACTCATACATAGACTCTTCATCGCCTTGGCGAAAAGATGTTATGACATTCCTAATATGATTGTTCATATTCGGTGGATTATTCCATAGCAAAAAAAAATCACAAGTCTACTCAGGACCTTATCGAACCAGAAGGTACTCCATTAAACAATGCCCTGGCATGATCTTTCAAAGAATATGGAAATAACTTCAATTTGAACACATTTTCATGCACACCTTGTTGTCAAAAGGAGTCACATACCTCCAAAAATACTCGAAAATGTTATCTTGCATCCTCATGAGGAGCACCACCAAACTATCCAGTAATGTCCAATATGTTGAACATAACCGGTTTGAGCTCAAAGTGGGCTGCCTAAATCTTGGGTGCTATAATTCTAGGATTTAGGTTTTCTAAGATAGGGTTTAAGTAATCTAAAATAGTAAGAGTCCAAGTTGCATTCCCAGCATTTGGAATTGTCTTGGCATTCTGATCTACCTCTTGACCAATTCCTTGATTTCCAATTTGATACATATTTGCTTGAGCATGTTGAGTACATAAAATAAAACCTGAAAAGGACAAGGAAAATAACAAGTAAAACTATATAAAAATGAACAAGTAAAATAAAAATGTTATGATAAAACTAATTAACTTCCAGTTGTCAATCCCCGACAACGGCGCCAAAAACTTGTCAGCATTTTTTGAGTACTAAATATGGATGCGAAGTATGTTCAAGTATACATAATCGAAAAAGTAATACAGTAGTGAGTGAGTGAGTATCAATAAAGATTTGAGAAAATTTATAAGTTAAATCACAACAAAGAGCTACTTTATCTAAGTATAATTAGTGTGATGGTATGTACCAATGAGAATATTGAGGCAAAAGGAAATGTACGTTGGTGGGAATATGATGATAATGTAATGTGGAGATGTCATGGAAAAATAGACTGTGTTTATTGCAATCAAATAAAAATGTAAAGGAAAAACAAAATGTAAACACTGGACTTGAATAAAATGACTTGACAATCCTCACACAACAAGTTACTATAGGAATGAATTATAGGAGTTACTTAGGAAACTTAAGCCTATTTTCTCAGGATGGTCTTACTTCTATATCTTACTTGCCCGACATAGTTTATAAAATGTGCCCTATATTATCTCTAGTCAAGGGACTCGACAGGTTGAGGATGTAATGGTAATATATCTCGGTGTTAGTAGGTGCAGGGATCCTATTGGTTCAGCTCAACAGAATATGTCACGGCAATACCACTCAGTGTCAGCACTAGCATCTAACCTCTCAAACGAGCACTACTCCTTTTATCCTATTGAAATCATAACCTTATGTTTAAGGTTAAATTAGGTCTAGTTACTATCTAGAACCCCTTATTTATGTGGATCATCCCTAGTTTCTCTCAAACACTAAAGATATGTTACTTAGTCACTCTCTCGAACACTAAGCATTCTCCTAAGGAATGACTACTCTCATAGCTCTTACAATTTTAAGTTATTAAACATCATAAGAAAAACAAATAACATCATAAGAAAAACAAATAACATCATACAAAAATAATCATCCATTAAAATAAAACTTAAGTATCCATAATGAACTCCCACCAAATAAAACTAGTATATGGTGGGGTTCGAATATTCCATGAAATAAAACATGAAAGTTATTCGTTCCATTCAACCCAACTAAGATAAATGAAAGAAAACAGCAAAGTGATGGAGGAAAAGCTTTAGACGCGCGTTGTCGGAGCTCCTATAATATCTTGAAATCAGGGTTAGTGATAAAAGTGAGAATTTTTAAAATTTAGGGATCAATTTAGGAAAAATTGAAAGCTCAAGAATTTTAATATGAATATTTCATTATTGGATGAAGGTAAATATGAAAGGATTATAAGGGCATTATGATAATGTTAGCTTAAAAGATATTTTCTCCCTTTTATAAGAATGAAACACGTGGGTTTGGAGAGTTATCTGGAACTCTTCTTTTTCTTCTTTCTTCTTCCTGTGTGTTCATGCTTAAGCCTCAAAGGCGAGTTTTAATTTTGATGGTTAATTCTTGAATATTTGAGTTGTGTTTTATTCTTTGAGTATTATATAAGCTTAAAGAAAGCTTATATAAGCTTAAAGAAAGCTTATATAAGCTTAAAACACCAAAAGGAGAGAATTAGAAAGGATATTTGATTAAGGGTTGAGAAATAAACTTTTGTTATGGAAAGGTTTTTGAAGTTCTAAAGATGGATTTGACTTGTCAAAGGGTTAATTAAGAAGTTAGAGGGGATAGAATTGAATTAAGAACGCATGTAAAAATTAGATGAAATTCTTTGATTCAAGAACTATAGTGAATTATGTGAGATGATGAAGTGTTATAGTGTTATAAGAAGGTTTATAAATGTATAGATAAGTTTTAAGGCATAAGGAGGGGTTAATAAGTAGAATTTGAGGTCAAAGTAAGAATTTTTGGGCTCAAAATGTAATTTATGGGTTGTGTGCATCGATGCATCTTCAATGTTCATCGATGCACTCTTAAATAAATAAACATCGAGTACATTTGGTGCATCGATGCATGAGGAGTGCATCGATGCATCCCCTTACAATGGAAAGATCGAATGTAAATTGTGTATCGATGCATGGTAGTGCATCGATACACCTGTTAAAGAATGCATCGATGCACTGAAGAATGCACCGATGCACTTCAATGGGAAATGAAATAAATCGTTATTCAGTCTATGAAATGATAGATTAAAGTATATTAATTGGATACTGATAGCATATATATATATATATGATTGTGTAGACATCGATCAAAAGCAAAGTTCAGATAGGTCGATAGATTAAGATATGCAACGGAAACAATAGTTTAAGAGCGTTCATTGAGACTAGGTGAGTACATGATAGTAAGTGTACGTTATGTTAAGGAATTAAGACTTACGACGAATCCAATTCCGATATTATATGATATAAGTACTAAAGCATAAACATTTAGTGATATGGTGTTAAATATATGGTATATGAGTAAATGCACATGTTTAATTGTTGAATGCATTTTTATGTGTGAACTATGTAAATGCCTGTATTATGATAATAGGTCATGTGATCATGAGATATATGATAAAATATATATGAAAATTAATATGACTCATATGTGCTTCTATTAAAATTCTATATGATATGTTATATATATATGAAATGAATGACATGAATACATGTTAGTATAATAAGATAGATTAGATGTTATAATTGAATGAAGGGATTGTATGAGAACATGTATATGCGAACATGTGTTGTATAATAGTGATCTATGAGATATTGATAATAAGATATAAGATTACATGCATATGTAATATAAATTAAAAGATAAGAAATAATATGTTATATGCATATGAGAAAAAGGTGTATGTGATGTGACCATGTGTGAAACGGATGAATAATGTGAATTTCATGGAAAATGCTACGTGAAAGTAAACTACGTGACTATGTGATCATATGAAATGTGATAAAGAACTATGTGATATGAATATGTGAATGTGTAATGAGGTAAAAGATAATGCCCATGTCATGTGTTATGAGAGCTATAGGTATAGTTGGCATGCCAAGAGTCGAGGGTCTACGCAGTCCTTCGGGACATAGTGGTCTTTCTGGACATATGTGTTATATGTGGTCCTTCGGGACTCAGTGGTCCTTCGGGACAAATTCTACGCGCCCCTAGTGGGATTTATACTAGTTGTGGTGACAGCATAGTGCACAACCTCTATGTACTCACATACCTTAAGTTCTCAATAGTGTGCATGGGCTTTGAAAAGAAATATAATTTGATATAATGATATGTGGGTTTCTTGTGAAAAGGTATACGTGATATGTATAAGTAATAAGCTAAGATCATATGATAGTAATGGTAACAAGTGCATATGTGTAATGGTGATATGAGATGTTATATGGTTATGCATGGTATGAGCATAGTACTTACTCATGTATTGTTGTGTGTTGAAATTATATTATATGTTTATGTTCAATATATGCTAATATAATGGAATGGAATTAAGGACAAGGAAATAAGTAAGGATAAACATGTTAGTGATGAGTTCAATAGGTGTATAAGTATAATATGTATTACACAAGATGTTCATGTAATTGTTAATTTACCTTATATATTTACATGTCTCACTAAGTCTATGACTTAGCGTGTAAGTGTCTTACACGTAGGTGTGGATCAATCAGAATATCAAGCTTGAGATCCGTAAAGCAGGATATCTCCGTGAAAAGTTCAGATCAGAAATATTTTTGTAAAGTACGTCTTGTCATATAATTTAGTATATTGGCATGTAACTAAGTCACTAAATATGTACGCTCTGATGGAGTCTGTTAAGGTTTTTGACACGTTTATGTAAAAGAATTTCTGATAGAATAGAAGTTTTAAATTTTCTAAGATTTCTTTTATAAAGTATATGCTTTGATTGGTCAATGTGACACCTCGGACTCGTATCCAGGTTGAGTACGGGTTGGGGGTGTTACAGCTCGTCTCGGCCACCACGAACTGCCTTAGCTTGCTAGCT